>NW_027493619.1:0-72083 GCF_021521415.1 Bidens hawaiensis
AGGGGGGGGGGAAAAGGGAGGGGGGGGAGGATTCGACTATAGGCTGGTGTGTTCCAACAATGACTACTGATGGAACCAAACAGCTCAAATGCCACGCCATACCGCCCGGTGAGGTTTTCGTGCAGAAATTTACCGAGTCACGAGCGCCTGAACTCGACTCACTCTACTCGACAGTTGCTAGCCGGTTGAACGATGATTTTAGGTCTCAGAGAAATAAGAGGAGGAGAACTACTGGTTTTGACAACCGGGCTTCGAAAACTAGATTTAGAAATAATAATAAAAAGCAAAAAGTGGGAATTCTGAACCAAGCAAAAAGTGATGAAAGTTTGGAAAAAAATGTTAATAGGGATCAGCCTCGTCACATTAGGCGCAAAAAGGAGCTTAATAAGAATCTTGAAACTGGATTCTGCGTGTCAGGTGATGGGACGAAGAGGCTTCGAACGCATGTTTGGCATGCGAAACGGTTTACAATGACTAAACGTTGGGGGTTTCATCTTCCTCTTGGTTTGCATGGAAGGTAATGAAAATGCTGTCTGGCCAAATATATACATATTAATTGTCATTCAAATGTTAGTTATATCATGTAAAGAAGATGTGACAAAATGGATTGGGTCGGGTTGGCTTGTAAACGTACTGAATGAAGCAGGTTCATGTTTGTTCGTCAAATTTTACTGAACAAACGATTGAACATGAACAGTTAAATGAACAGGGGTTTCTTGTTCGTGTTCGTTTCTAAAGAAAATGAATGTGTTCATGTTTGTTTGTTAGTAGTATAAACGAATGGTTCGCTAATGTAAAGGATCGAGTGTAATTGAACATAGATGAACGTAAATGAAAAACTTCAAGCAACATGAGCAAACGTTCATGAATATAAATGAATGAACAAGACATGTGTTAACAAGACATGTGTTCATGTTCATTCGTTTAACTAAATGAACACAAACTCTTGTTCATGTTTGTTCATTCATTAAATATATGCGAACACACATGAACTTCCCATTGAACGGTTCACTGAATGTTTGGTTCGTTTACAGGCCTAGACGAGACATCTAGTTGAAACGAATCAGTGTGTTGAATACTTGATTGAATGTAATCACAAAAAGTATAATATTTCAATAATAATGTTGTTTTTTTTAAATAAATCATTAGGAAGTTTTATGCATTAAAATTACACTTTGGGCGACTTCCGACCCATCTGTCTCCTGACACATTTCCTTTTAGCTAATATTGTATATTTACCTAATATAACCAAATTGGCCCGTTTGTAACTTATGTTTTGCTTAATGTAGCGGTAAAGGCTCAAGAGCACTTCTAAAATGGATAAAAAACGGAACTGTTGTTCATGATGCAAGTTATTACAATGCGGTTCAACTGCAAGGTTCACAGGTCATGTTTTTATTTATTTATTTTTCTTGAGTGTGAAACCTCACATAACTATATGTATATTTGATTATTTTTTATATCATTTTCGCTTTAATTGTTGTTTTGTCTTCTTGCAGGATTCCTTATTGTCGATTTTAAGCACCGTAATGTCACCTTTTTCCTCATCAGATACTGAAAATGTACTTTCTGGTGGTGTTTATTCTTCTTCAATGGTGGGTGGGCTATATGTATACATGTATATTAAATTATTAATACAAATCTGTCTGCTGACTATTTTGTAGTCTTTTGTTAATCTATGTTGTTACTTTTGCAGCTTCATCATGCCGGAGCAAACAGTTCACGCACAATTGCACCGGTTATTTATATGTGGAGACCTGTTCAGCAGTCAACGAATGCTGAGTCAGTATGTGATCGAACCAGCGAGTTAAGACAGTTATGGATATGGATACATGCTGCTGCATTGACTGAGGGTTACAATGCTCTGAAAAGTATTTGTGAGAGTCAGGGTAAGGTAGAATTTGTGTTCTTCGTTAATTATTTGAGGTTTTTTTTATCGTAAGAGGCACCTATTGTTTTAAGGTTTTTTTCCCCTAATTTACTTAGTTTGCCAACTTTGATAACTAAAACTACATTTTCTTAGTAAACTGAATTAGGAGATTCCGCACCCTTTTAAGCCTTTTCTGTTTGACCCAATTGACTCGTTAGAGAAAAAACAACTCGAATCGACCCATTTGTAAGTAAATGTGTCAAAATTTTCAGTTTAATAGGTTAAACGTAATGGTAAGTTTTGCTCACAAAACAGTTGCAAAAGTAAATTATAAATTAGAGTTAGTTATACAAATAGTGTTAAGACTCCGATTATGCTATAAATTAGAGCTAGTTATTTTATGTAATTAACTATTATAGCTATTAGTATTGTATTATTAGAGTTCGTTTTTTTCTTCTTTTTTTTTATTTCTGTGTAAGGTTTCTTTTCTGTATATACATGGTAATCTCTTCGGTTAAATATCAATTCCATTTACACAGGTGAGATGCATTTCACTTGAGGGGCAATTTGGAACTTTGGAAGTAATGGGTTCAAAAGCATCTCAGCTTCTTCAAAAAATATTACATTCAGTTAGCAGGTTCAACATCCTATATTCCAATGTTTTCATCTGGTATTTATTATTTAATTGCGATAGTTTCTTAACGTCGTTGTTGATTATGCAGCACGTCTGAGAAATCTTCATTTTTGAAGAAGTGTTCATCAGTTGGAGCTGTTGATGAACACACCCCTTGTTTTGGAATAGTTCCTCTTATAGTTAAGGATCCTCGTAGTTTGACTAATGAAAAGACGGAGTTTGACCAGAGTTATACAGATTTGTGGGATGCTGAAAAAGGGTTGTACTGTCCAGTAGAAGAAAGTGTTCTTTGTTTGGAAAAACATCATCAACGTCTTGTGTCGTTTTGTTTAACCGACACCCATTCGGTTGACGTTAATGCTTCAACCGGGATACATTCTTCAAGAGTTTGCCCTATTATTCTTTTGAGAAGCAATAATTTAATGGATTCAGTTACAAGGTAACTTAACAGAATTTTCACAAGGCTACTTTATTCAAATATCCAAAAATTCAACTGCATTGTTTCAGGTGGACTGTTGTACTTCCTTTGAGCTGGGTCAAAGCATTTTGGGTTCCTCTTGTCTCGCTTGGTGCTCGGGCTATTGGTTTGAGGGAGCGATCTTGGGTTGCTTGTGAAGTAAGTTACATATTTGACCAGTTAAATACAATGTATAACCCGAGTTGACCCGTTAAATACAAAGTATAACCCAAGTTGACCGGTAAAGTAAAACCGAGTTGACCCGTTAAATACAGGTATCACCTGAGTTGACTCGTTAAATACAAACATAACCCAAGTTGACTCGTTAAATACAAGTATAGTTAAATACAAGTGCAACCCCGTGTTAATCCGCTAAATACAAGTGTAACCCATGTTGACCCGTTTAGTAGAAAGTACTATAACCCAAGTTGACCCGTTAAGTACAAAGTATAACCCGAGTTGACCCATTAAGTACAAAGTATAACCCAAGTTGACCTGTTTACCACAAAATTGCTGACAAAGGGTTTTTCGGGTTGGGTTAATCAGGTTTCGAGTATCCTAGAAAAAAAACACAAAAAGTTAAAAACTACAACGCTAAAATTAAAACAACACATTCTTCTTTGCTTATAACACAAATAATCAAATAATAAACTAACCTAACTTGATAAAACAATTCAAAAGAAGAGTAAAACTAACTCGAACCATAATCCTATTCAATTGGGCGTGTTTGGTTGTTCGATTACCGTTGCTATTAGTAATAAACGGAAAACATAAATTAATAATAAGGCAATCGATCCATAATAGTTCGAATGACAACAGTCGATTAGAGCTAGATTCTGATAACTTTAGTGGCTAAGACTTAGCCAATTATACATAAAAAATATATTTAATTTCGAAGCTAGAAGTTTATTCGGGTTTTTCGGGTTGACCCAAATCTTATAAATAAACCCGAGAACCAACCCAAATTACTTCGGTTCGGGTTAGTCTTTTCTCGGGTTCGGGTTCTTCGAATCGGGTTCGGGTACGAGTTTTTTCTGGTTGGGTTTCGGGTAAAAGTGACAGCGCTGTACTTTAAAATTTAAAAGTTTTAACAATTTTTAAAACTTACATTTGCAGGCGGGGATACCAAACTTTCCATCTGAGTTTCCCGAATGTGACTCCTACTCTTCTTTAATGGAAGCTGAGGTGGCAGCCATGGATAGAGAAGCAGCTCTTCGTCCTGCTTCTGTAAAACCGTTTAGCAATCCCATTCCACCTCCATGGAATTGCGTTCGTCTTGCTTTCGAAACGAGTCAAATATGTTCTAATGAATCAGATGCGGTTGCAGAGCTGGCATTATCAGACAACGATACTGTCGTAGCAAGGTCATCAAGAATGTTGTCTGGCTTCTTGAATATTATAAACGGTGATCGTTTACCTATTTTCCCACATTTTTCTGATAAGAACACGTGCTTGTCGACAATCATGAAGGATGAGAAAATACTCGATCATGACCTGAATATAGATAGTTTCCTGGGAAACCGATGTAGAAAGGTGTGTTTTGTTAGAGTTATTCTTCGCACGTTTAAAGAAGGCGCTATTGAGGATGGAGCTGTTATTTGTGCACCCCGTTTGGATGATATTATCCTTTGGATTTCAGGGTAAGTTTTTTAACTTCTTTGGATTTCATGACAAAAACCTTTATATCATTAAGTCTAGTTTATGTTAATAAAACGATTTATGATGTTTTATAAATTCATGTTAATAAAACTTTGTTAGGCTACATATGCTATGTGTCATTTCATATTTGAGTGTAATGTCTCCTTTGCCCCTAACGAGATGATATGCGGTGAATTAATGCAGTTCAAACCACAAGTGTGAACTTCAAGTACCGCAGTCATCAGTATCAACTTACTTTGTGAAACAAGATTCTGGTAAATGGGAATATCAAGTGCCTGAAGATCCCACAGCCGAGGAATCTAATAGGTGGCCAGTTGGTTTTGTCACTTCCGGATTTGTTCATGGAAGGTTAGTATAATTATGTCAACCCTTTGTACCATATATATGTATTGTGTATTTGACTTATTTGGTCAAGTATACATCGCGGATTACATATCTTTTTAGCATAACTGATTATGCATCTTAAACACTAAATATGGAGGATGGTTGCTGTTTTATTGATTTCATTGACTCTAATTATGACTTCTGTTGACTTGCAGCAACAAGCCATCAACAGGAGGTCTCTGTGATGCGGTGTTGCTTGGTCGTCTTAGACATGAGCAGTGGAGTTCGGTGCCTTTGAAGCAAAGGAAGAAGGAAATATACGTTCTAACGAGAAATTTAAGATCAACGGCTTATAGACTTGCACTCGCCACGATTGTTCTTGAACACCGACAAGAAGATTTTGATTACATTTGAAATCAGAGTCCGGTTTTCTTTTTCAAGTGTTTTTATAAGTAAGTTCAATAGGGTTATTTATTTTCGCTTTTTTTCTTGTTTAAGCCAAATTGGCCTATTATGTGGTCGTGACCGAACCAGTCAAAACTGGTTTGGTTTTAGATATGTTGAAAGTTGTAAGCTATTTTTTGTTTGGTTCTATGTAAACTGTTATGTTTGATTATCTATTCTAGTAGCCAAGTTAGAAAATCAAATACAACGAGAGTTAACGTCAATTCGTTTATTGTTCGTAGTGTAAATTCCATTGGAGTTGAACCCAGCTGAACTCTTGTGTAACTAACAAAGGCTTACAAAGACAACCAATTTTTCAATGCAAATAATAAACTCAAAACAAAATATTTCCGCTAATAGTAATAATAATATATTATAAGAAAGAAAGAAAGAAAGAAATTGCGTACCCAACATGAAGGGGATTATTATTTCCTTGAACATTGAAAGCAGGAACCGGTACGGTGCTCGGGTGTCTTAACCTGTCGTTAGCTTTCATTTCACTTGACTTCACAGCATGGTAAGCTCTTTCCAACGTGAAAGTCTTGGTCGGAAACCCACAACAAGCGGTTTGCAACAACACTGCGATTGCCAAGATCATCATCGCAGCAGCAGCAGACATTCTTTGTTTGTTTGTTTGTTTGTCAGATGATGAATTAATTGTATATTTGTGAAAGAAAGGAGATTTATTTATAGTGATATCGGAGCATAAAGTGGCAGCCGGCTGTGTGGGGAAGATAGATCGATTCTTGATTCCACCATTGTGTTTTGCTCTGCTAGTTCCACCATTGTCTTGTCGATTCTTTATTCCACCATTTGTTAAAGACAGAAGAGAATAAAGGTTTAGCATTATAATATTCACAAATTTGGTCCCTCGTATAGTCGTATGTATATTTTGAAAAGATACTTAAAACTACCTTTAGCATTATTCAAATATAACATGTCAGTTTAATAAAATAAATATGCCATTTATTTTGTTATTAGGTTGTTATCTGGAAAACTAGACTATCAATATTAATGGTCCGTATGATGCACCACCTGTTTGTGTAAATGCCTCAATGAAATTATGTGACAGGTAAACACAACACACCTGGTCTAGGGTTTCCATTTAAGTTTTAGCAGCCCAAATATAATCGATCTATATTATGCACTGCACACCACCTGTTTGTATAAACGCCTCAATGAAATTTGTGCTCACCCGGGTTTTATTTATTATCATGGGAAGCAGTTTGGGGTATAATTTGTGCTCAAGAATAAATAAAAGGTTTAATGCCCCTCACCATAGAGGGCCATTGTAGGTTGGGGCTTCAAATAAAGCATGTTTGAACTTGATTCTTAAGTTAAAAATATGAATTTCAAAATGCAAAATTAGGTTGGATTTATATCAGCCTGCGAATAATGCTAATACTTTTGACTTACTTAACATAAGGTGTGGTTTGTATAGAACCTGAATTGTGTAAAAGATTTTAT
Source organism: Bidens hawaiensis (assembly GCF_021521415.1). Lineage (NCBI taxonomy): Eukaryota > Viridiplantae > Streptophyta > Magnoliopsida > Asterales > Asteraceae > Bidens > Bidens hawaiensis. The sequence continues at coordinate 6,856 of NW_027493619.1, forward strand.
TGAGCATCAGATTTGAACTTCAAAGTTGACATATTTGACCTTAAAAGTCAAAAGGGTTGTGCTGCTGAAACATGATTTATAGTCATGCAAGTTTTGTATGGGGCTTAAGTAAAGCATGTATAAGCTTGTGTTTGTCTTTCTAGAAGCAAGACAACGCAACCAGCAAGAAGAGGTCTTAAGGGTACACAAGCCTAACCACTAGAACTATCAGCACTCGCCAAACTTCAACCTCTTTTGACACCCATGGCTTTGTGCTGGAATTGACCATCCTTGTCTTCCATTTGCAGACCCAACAACTGAGACTGGATCATTAGGTTTAAGCAACTGATTCATAACTTCTGTTCAACATAAGGATAGGGAGTTAGACTTGTTACCCTTAATAGTTTTAGTTGGACACCTCAACTTATTTGCCAACTGTTCATCCACAAGATTACGTGTGGAACCAGAAGATCTGTAATGATTTAGTTCCAATATTACCCACAACTTGTCATTGCACCAGAAGCATTTATGGGCAGGGGTAAATTTGTCATTGCACCAGAAGCACGGTGAGGTTCTCGTGCACAAGTTCACCGAATCACGAGCGCCTGAACTCTATTCACTCTACTCGACAGTTGCTAGCCGGTTGACCAACGATTTTAGGTCTCAGAGATATAAGAGGAGAACTACTAGTTTTGATAACAGGACTTCTAAAACTAGATTTAGAAATAATAATAGAAAGCGAAAAGTGGGAATTCTGAATAATCTTGAAAGTGGATTCCGTGTGTCAGGTGATGGGATGAAGAGGCTTCGAACGCATGTTTGGCATGCAAAACGTTATACAATTGATTAAATGTTGGGGTTTGCATCTTCCTCTTGGTTCGCATGGCAGGTAATGAAAATTTTATTTATTTGCCCAAATATATACATGTTAATTGTCATTCAAATGTTAATTATATCATGTAAAGAAGATGTGACAAAAGTGGGTCGGGCTGGCTTGTAAACGAACTGAATGAAGCAGGTTCATGCTTGTTTGTTAAATTTTACTGAACAAACGATTGAACATGAACAGTTAAATGAACAGGGGTTTCTTGTTTGTGATCATTTTTAAAGAAAATGAATGTGTTCATGTTTGTTTGTTAGTAGTATAAATGAATTGTTCGCGAACGTAAAGGAGCGAGCATAATTGAACATAGATTAATGAAAATGAAAAACTTAAGACAAACGTACCTGTAATGTGCCTGAAAATTTTAATGAATATATTGACGAACATAAATGAATGTAAATGACCCAACATGAGCAAACATTCATGAACATAAATGAATGAACAAGACAAGTGTTCATGTTCATTCGTTTAACTAAATGAACACAAAATCTTGTTCATGTTTGTTCATTTATTAAATATACTGATGCACTTTCGACTAGCCATCAAATGGCTCAAGAACACAATGATTTCATTCAAACGATTCAAACCGAATGATTCGGTTAGCAAGCTTAAAGCTTACAAATTCTATATTAAAAAACAATCAACCCCTAAACAATAGACCTAACAAGCCTATTTATAAATAAAAATAAACATTTGAGATTGCCGGCCGGTCCGACTTAATGAACCGGATGCTCCTGCATCATATACGAACACACATGAACTTCCCGTTGAACGGTTCACCGGATGCTTGGTTCGTTTATAGGCCTAGATGAGACACCTAGTTGAAACGGATCAGTTTAGGTTGACCCGTCAGTGTGTTGAATACTAAAGTGAATGTAATCACAAAAAGTATAATATTTCGATAATAATCTTGTTTTCTATTATTATTTTTAATAAATAAGTCATTAGGAAGTTTTATGCATTAAAATTACACTTTGGGCGACTTCCGACCAGTCTGTCTCCTGGCACATATCCTTTTAGCTAATATTGTATATATATATTATCTAGCTTCATTATGCATGAACTAATGTCTTATGAAAATGTTTACAAGTGGAAGAACAAGGCTCAGAAGATGATGGACCTCCACAAGGATGGGATACCAAATGTCAGTCTGAAGTCAAATTTGAAAATAGACCTTGATCAGGTTCTATACAGAACTCTTTTATTCAACTGGTTTCACTTTTTTCGGTTTAGTTTTTGGCTTTTTTAAATGTTAACTTAAGTATATAATATTACATGATAATATTAGATACAGAAGGAAAACAAGTAGACTTAGACGACTTGGAAACCAGCTAAAAATTCAACATGTTTCTGATCACAATGATGTCCATGTTGCTTCTCCTTCAACTCCTGCAGTTTAGTCCTTGGATGTAGTTCAGTACTCGGATACAGGAGTTTTTTTATTCACAAGAAACCTTCAAAACGTTTTGTAAGCTTTCCTTTTATGCGGTACTTTAAATTTGAACTTTGTATTGAAATTATATTTTTTTTAGTTTTATTTTTAATTTTTAGCACACCACAAAGCCATTTGCCGGTTTTTCTTCGCTTGGATTCGTATGAAAGGAATGGCATGCGCATAAGGTAACAATATCCATTTTTCTGTTTGTTATTAGCTTAATGATAACACTTTGAGAAAAAAACTTATATTAATTATTTGTATTGTTATAATAGGGTGTCATTGAAGGTTGGAAGTATTTAAAGAAAAGTGGTTTTGGTTAATATTCATAGACTAAAGGTCACAGGATGCATTTTTGCTGTCAGTTCATAATATGTAGATAAACTCATGACTGAAATTTCATGTGTTTGAAAAGTCCAGAAATATATTTCTTCAATATCTAAGATCCAAAAGTAGTTTCAAATACAGTTTTTTCGATGTTTATATTTCTCAACCCGTGTGTCACACGGGCATATAGACTAGTTATTAATAGTTGAATAGCTGAATATGTTACTCCTCAAATAAAACGACTACTTACTACCTTCTCTCCCGCCCGCCTGCCTGCCTGCCTGCCTGCCTACTGTTTGGCCGAATGTATTCATGTGAATTGTGACAAAATGGTTTGGTTGGGTTGGGTTGGGTTGGCTTGTAAACGAACCGAACGAATGCAAACGATTGAACACGAACAGTTAACCGAATGGGGTTTTCTTGTCCGTGTTTGTTTCTTCAATATCTAAGATCCAAAAGGTTCACAGGTCTTTTTTTTTCCGTATATTTCTGTCTTGTGTGTAAACCTTCATATGATTATATGTATATTTGATTATTTTCCATATCAATAGCTCTAATCGTTATTTTTTCCTATTCTAGTATTCCGTATTGGCAGTTCTAAGCACTGTAATGTCACCTTTTTCTTCATCGGATACTGAAAATGTACTTTCTGGTGGTATTTATGCTTCTTCAATGGTAGGTGGTTGTTTGTAATTTGTATAGACATATATTCATAAGACATTAATCTGTATGTTTACTATATTAAAGTATTTTGGTAATCTATACATTCATATCCGTACTGTAGCTTCATCATGCTGGAGCAATCAATTCACGGCCAATTGCACCGGTTATTTACATGTGGAGAGCTATTCAGCAGTCAACGGATGCTGAGTCAGCATGTGATCGAGCCAGTGAGTCAAGACAGTTATGGATATGGATGCATGCTGCTGCTTTAACTGAAGGTTGCAATGCTCTGAAAAGTGCTTGTGAGACACAGGGTAAGGTAGAATTTGAATTCTTCATTAATTCTATGAAATATTGAGATACTCTGTTTTTATTATGGGTGGCTTTATTACGGGTCAAATCGGGTCAAAGGGGATTGACCCAAAACACCTTTTGTTCTAGTTATTTTTATTCATGTATATTAGCTAGTTTGTCAACTTTGATTACCAAAATTACATTCTTTTAGTAAACTAAATTAGGAGATCCCGAACTCTTTTCTGCTTTTTTATTTTACTTGATTGACCTGTTAGATAAAAACAACACGAACCGACACATTTATAAGTAAATGTGTCAAAATTTCTCATATATTTTTTGAAGGTTGATGTCATTATCATGTATTGGTATTTCAGTTCGTCAATTATAAGAGTTAATTACATAAATGGTCCTTGCGGTATTCATCTTAATAAGTTACTATTAATAATAAATTCCTTTTTGTAATTAGTTAAAAGGGCACAACGGTCACTTTTCTTAAACAAAGTTAGTGTTAGACCTGATCCGACACGTAATATCCTGACGTTGTACTACCTACCATCATCATATTCAAACATGTAATTGCATTGTTTGTTTGCAGCAGAACATGTGGAATTTCCTAACGAACATCTTTTGTCCGAACAGTTGATTAAAGAAGATGTTGATGAAGTTGAAGGGTCATAAAACTGTAGTTTTATTGAAATATGTTGATTAAAAAAAACAACAATATTACTTGTAAAAAATGAACTTTTATTGATCATATATGTTGGTTAATAACATAACATGAAAAGCAACATATATATAAAAGTAGTACCACAAGTGCTCTGGTATTCGGACAACCGTGACACGAATGGCAACCGACCCAAACCTCATTGCTTCCGGTATCAATTTGGACATGATATTCCTTCGGAGGTGAACCCAGTCGAACTTTTGTAAAATAAATCCTGCAAATTAAAACAACCAATTTAATTTTCAATACAAATAATAATAATAATAATATATTATAAGAAAGAAAGAAAGAAAGAAATTGCGTACCCAACATGAAGGGGATTATTATTTCCTTGAACATTGAAACCAGGAACGGTGCTCGGGTGTCTTAACCCGTCACTAGCTTTCATTTCACTTAACTTCACAGCATGGTAAGCTCTTTCCAACGTGAAAGTCTTGGTCGGAAACCCAAAACAAGCAGTTTGCAACAACACTGCGATTGCCAAGATCATCATCATCATCATCGCAGCAGACATTCTTTGTTTGTTTGTTTGTTTCTCAGATGATGAATTAATTGTATATTTGTGAAAGAAAAGAGATTTATTTATAAAGACATCGGAGCATAAGGTGGCATAATACCTCATATTCGTCTTTCTTTCTTTCTTTGGTTCTAAAAAAACAAATATTTTGTTAGACGGAGGGTGTGCAAGAGGACATTACCCGATGATCGAATTATGAGGATTAATAGACCGGCTGTGTGGGGAAGATAGATCGATTCTTGATTCCACCATTGTGTTTTGCTCTGCTAATTCCTCTGGACCGGTGGCAATCGGATGGTTGGCGGTTGTTGTTTTCTTGTAGAAATCAGAGTATAAATATACAAGATATAAAAAATTTGAAAATGTCACCAGAATCTTTTACTTTAATGTGAAGATGAAATTTTGAAATGAAATTTTAAAACCTAAAAGTAAACACTTCAATGGTTTAATGGATAAATCTGACAATTCCTCTTATCAATGATTCATTTCATTGGAATAATTAATACTTACACCCCTACCAAGAACAACAAACATCGGGTATCGGGCCAACATGGTTTTTCATGCAATAATACCCGACGACTGATTACATAAAATTTCAGGACCGGCATTCCATATTGTACTTTAGGGTCGGGTCGGGTTAGGCCCTTTTCGGTCCGGGTAATATCGGGTCGGACCCGAATATGCACACCCATAGTATATCAATCATTGATTCGCCGATTATACCTCATATTCTTCTTTCTTGTCATGAACGGTTAGTAAGATATTTATTTACATATTGAATTATAATTGATTATGTTATTATGCACACATAAACCTACTTCAAAACTGTTTGATGAAATGCTTGAACATAAACCTACTTCCAATGTTTTCATCTAGTATTTATTATTTAATTGTGATAGTTTCTTAACGTTGTTGTTGATCATGCAGCACGTCTGAGAAATCTTCATTTTTGAAGAAGTGCTCATCAGTTGATGAACACACCCCTTGTTTTGGAATAGTTCCTCTTATAGTTAAGGATCCTCGTGGTTTGACTAATGAAAAGACGGAGTTTGACCAGAGTTATACAGATTTGTGGGATGCTGAAAAAGGGTTGTACTGTCCAGTAGAAGAAAGTGTTCTTTGTATGGAAAAACATCATCAACGTCTTGTGTCGTTTTGTTTAACCGACACCCATTCGGTTGACGTTAATGCTTCAACCGGGATACATTCTTCAAGAGTTTGCCCTATTATTCTTTTGAGAAGGAATAACTTAATGGATTCAGTTACAAGGTAATTTAACAGAATTTTCACAAGGCTACTTTATTCAAATATCCGAGATCCAAAAATTCTAACTGCATTGTTTCAGGTGGACTATTGTACTTCCTTTGAGCTGGGTCAAAGCATTTTGGGTTCCTCTTGTCTCGCTTGGTGCTCGGGCTATTGGTTTGAGAGAGCGATCTTGGGTTGCTTGTGAAGTAAGTTACATATTTGAGCAGTTAAATACAATGTATAACCTGAGTTGACCCGTTAAATACAAAGTATAACCCAAGTTGACCGGTTAAATAAAGTATAACCGATTTGACCCATTAAATACATGTATATCCTGAGTTGACTCGTTAAATACAAATATAACCCAAGTTGACTCGTCAAATACAAGTATAGCTAGATACGAGTGCAACCCCGTGTTGATCCGTTAAATACAAGTGTAACCCATGTTGACCCGTTTAGTACAAAGTACTATAACCCGAGTTGACCTGTTAAGTACAATGTATAACCCGAGTTAACCCGTTAAGTACAAAGTATAACCCGAGTTGACCCGTTAAGTACAAAGTATAACCCGAGTTGACCTGTTTACCAATAAACAGTCAAAATTTCCACGACTACCCGGTAACAATTTTTAAAACTTACATTTGCAGGCGGGGATACCAAATTTTCCATCTGAGTTTCCCGAATGTGATTCTTATTCTTCATTAATGGAAGCTGAGGCGGCAGCCATGGATAAAGAAGCAGCTCTTCGTTCTGCTTCTGTAAAACCATTTAGCAATCCCGTTCCACCTCCAAGGATGAGAAAATACTCGATCATGACCTGAAAGTAGATTGTTTCCTGGGAAACCCATGTAGAAAGTAATAGTTTTTATAGATTGAGTGAATATAAAGATCCTAAGTTTTTTTAAAGTTGAAATAAAATAATAAATTAAAACGGATAAAAACAGAATACATTAAAATATCCAATGAATATTTACAATTTTTGAAAAGACTAATTACTTTAAAAGTAATAGTTTACTTAAAAACGTAAAATATGGTTTGTAATTTTTAAATTTTTATTATTGTAAATCTGTGATCGTAAATTAATAACAACAAATATATGCTTATCAACGAAAATGGAAATTTATATTCTCATATAATCAATGTCAATCTAAATTGAAATTTAAAAGTGTTTCAATGTTGTTCAATATCATTATTTTTTTCATATACCAAGAAATATTTTTTTGTTTTCTTTCATCTATAATCTATACATTTAGTCAAATACATTCTCACAATCTTGAAATGGTAACTTGTCCTCATAGTTGGCAAAATATGTAAATCGTGTATAAGTTGTTCAACATATTTAGGTAAAGTGTCATATTAGGTTTCTAAGTGTTTTTAAAGTTGATATATAACAATGCATAAAAAACGAAACAAACATAATGTACTAAGGTTTGAAAAAAAAAAGTTAGAACTCCTTGGAAAGAGTGAACACGTAACATAAGTTTATTATTTCTTAAAATGAAAGTTTGAATTTTGTAATATACTTTTGTTTGAAATGAAAAGTTGATCAAAAGTAGATCTATCTTTTTTAAAGTTGAATTTTGTTAATATACTTTTGTTTGAAATGAAAAGATGATCAAAAGTAGATCTACCTTTTTTAAAATTGGATTTTTTTTAATATATTTTAGTTTGAAATGAAATGTTGATCAAAAGTAGATCTCCCTTTTTGAAAGTTGGAGTTTTTTAATATATTTTAGTTTGAAGTGAAAAGTTGATGAAAAGTAGATCTCTCTTTTTAAAAGTTGAGAGAAAATAAGATCTTTTAGTTTGAAATGAAAAGTTGATCAAAAGTAAATCTACCTTTTTTAAAATTGGATTTTTTTTAATATATTCTACTTTGAAATGCAAAGCTGATCAAAAGTAGATCTCCTTTTTTGAAAGTCGAACTTTTTTAATATATTTTAGTTTGAAATGAAAAGTTGATGAAAAGTAGATCTCCTTTTTTTAAAGTTGAGAGAAAATAAGATCTTTTAGTTTGAAATGAAAAGTTGATCAAAAGTAGATCTACCTTTTTTAAAGTTGAAAGAAAATAAAACATTAAAAAAGGAACAAAAAGATTGTATTCAAATTTGTAAAGATTTGTAAAGAATATTTACAGTTTTTTAAAAGAGTGAACACTTTAAAAATGGTTTTGTTTGTCAAAATAAAAGTTTGTATTTTTAAAATATATGATATGTAAATCTTTGATTACAGGTTATAATAACAACAAACATATACTTTTAAACGAAAATGGAAAACGTATATCATAATTTACTTAGTCTGAATGTTGATTGGAATATGAAATACTCAAAATGTTTGACAAATTTCAGCTTTTTTTTCATATAGTGTTTTATAGTTTGAAATGATAAATTTATAAACCTATTTAGGTAAGGTCAATATTACCTTTTTACTGTGTGGAATTTGAAAATATGTCAGTCTTATTTAACATCATAGTTTTTTTTTCATATAGCATAAATATTTTCATGTTTTCTTTCACTTATAATCTCTATATGTAGTCAAACAACATGCTCACAATTTTAAAAACTTTAAATTGTCCTTATACTTGACAAATATGGATTGTTTATAGATTGAAATTAAAAGTTGATCAACATATTTAGCTAAAGTTACATATTAGCTTTGTACCATATTTTTAAAGTTGAAAGAATAAATGTTGATCTAAATATTTAGCATTTAAAGAAAATACATCATAAAAAGGATAAAACCAAAAATAATAACCTTTTTAAACACTATTAAAAGTTATTGGAAATTTGAAATATTGCATATATAAAAATGATAATCAAATTCTTAATTCATAAAAAATTATTTTTTAAGGAACATTTAGAATTTTAAAAATAACAATACATCATATACATCATAAGAGGATAAAATAAAAAAATAATAACTTTTTTAAAGAATAAATGTTGATCTAAATATTAAGCACTTAAAGAAAATACATGATAAAAAAGATAAAACCAAAAATAATAACCTTTTTAAACATGATTAAAAGTTGTTGGAAATTTGAAATATTGCATATATAAAAATGATAATCAAATTCTTAATTCTTAAAATATTATTTTTTAAGGAACATTTAGAATTTTAAAAATAAAAATACATCATATACATCATAAGAGAATAAAACAAAAAAATAATAACTTTTTTAAAGAATAAATGTTGATCTAAATATTAAGCATTTAAAGAAAATACATGATAAAAAGGATAAAACCAAAAATAATAACCTTTTTAAACATTATTAAAAGTTGTTGGAAATTTGAAATATTACATATATAAAAATGATAATCAAATTCTTAATTCTTAAAAAAACATTTTTTTAAGAAACATTTAGAATTTTAAATATAACAATACATCATATACATCATAAGAGGATAAAACAAAAAAATAATAACCTTTTTAAACAATAAATGTTGATCTAAATATTAAGCATTTAAAGAAAATACATCATAAAAATGATAAAACCAAAAATAATAACCTTTTTAAACACTGTTAAAAGTTTTTGGAAATTGGAAATATTGCATATATAAAAATTATAATCAAATTCTTAATTCTTAAAAAATTTTATTTTTCAAGAACATTTAGAATTTTAAAAATAAGAATAAGAATACATCATATACATCATAAGAGGATAAAACAAAAAAATAATAATCTTTTTAAACAATAAATGTTGATCTAATTATTTAGCATTTAAAGAAAAATTAAAGTTTTTCAAACGTATAATTTTAATTCATTTATATTTTTATGTTTTTGTTTTTTAAATATATAATATGTAAATCTTTTATTATAAATTAAAAATTATCAATTAAACTAAACAAACAAATACTTTTAAAGAGAAATGTAAATTTGAGTATACCTTCACACCTTAAATCATATGAGAAATTTATTAATCTGATTCTTGATTGAAGAAACATACTGTAATCTGTAAACATATGCAAAAACGATTTTGTTTAAAATACGTAACTAATATAATAAATCAAACTTTCATAACACATACTATAAAGAAGATAACTTACTATTTGAAGAAATTGAATTAAATAAAATGATATTCAAGTCCATCAATCCAGAATCCAGCTAAGTTGATGTGTACTTGCAAAACATTGAAAAGAAATTTGGAAAGTAATTTGAATTAATAAATATCTGAAATTAAAAATTAAATTAATAAATTATATATATTATTTAAACAGCAAAACAGTACCTGTTCATCGTCATCTTTAATCTTCAATGTTGAGAATACGCCAAAAAAATATGGTACAATAATGCAAGCCAAAATGATCAATTAAATAAATCTAACTCTTATTTTTCATAATATAAATAATAAAAAAATTAAAAAATTAACAACACATACCTTGCAAAACATAATATTGATTCCAGCAAAGCCAACATGGAGGGGATTATTATATCTTTGAACATTGAAACCAAGAACCGGTACGGTGCTCGGGTGTCTTAACCCGTCCATAGCTTTCATTTCACTTAACTTCACAGCATGGTTAGCTCTTTCTAACGTGAAAGTCTTGGTCGGAAACCCACAACAAGCGGTTTGCAACAACACTGCGATTGCCAAGATCATCATCGCAGCAGCAGCATGCATTCTTTGATTGTTTGTTTCTCAGATGATGAATTAATTGTATATTTGTGAAAGAAAGGAGATTTATTTATAAAGACAACGGAGCATGAAGTGGCATAATACCTCATATTCGTCTTTCTTTCTTTATTTGGTTCTAAAAAAACAAAGATTTTTCCTTTTATTTTTTTATGAATTTTTGATTCTTCCATTCCATCAATGGGTAAGGGGGGTTTCTGATTTACCGTATTTTGTTAGACGGAGGGTGTGCAAGAGGACATTACCCGATGATCGAATTATGAGGATTAATAGACCGGCTGTGTGGGGAAGATAGATCGATTCTTGATTCCACCATTGTGTTTTGCTCTGCTAATTCCTCTGGACCGGTGGCAATCGGATGGTTGGCGGTTGTTGTTTTCTTGTAGAAATCAGAGTATAAATATACAAGATATAAAAAATTTGAAAATGTCACCAGAATCTTTTACTTTAATGTGAAGATGAAATTTTGAAATGAAATTTTAAAACCTAAAAGTAAACACTTCAATGGTTTAATGGATAAATCTGACAATTCCTCTTATCAATGATTCATTTCATTGGAATAATTAATACTTACACCCCTACCAAGAACAACAAACATCGGGTATCGGGCCAACATGGTTTTTCATGCAATAATACCCGACGGCCGATTACATAAAATTTCAGGACCGTCATTCCATATTGTACTTTAGGGTCGGGTCGGGTCAGTTTAGCCCCTTTTCGGTCCGGGTAATATCGGGTCGGACCCGAATATGCACACCCATAGTGTATCAATCATTGATTTGCCGATTATACCTCATATTTGTATCATCCGAACAATACCAACAATAACCACAGACTTCACCTATATTTATGTTAACTCTATTATAACATAACATAAATATTAAATATTAAAAAAAGACAAATAAAGTTTACCTCATTCAGAGATATCTCAGCTATGTTAACAAATTTGCTCCTTACAACATATTCATCAAAGAGGGATAAAAACATTCCAGATAACCTAGATGATTGGGTAGAACATGATGAACCAGCAGAGTTTTGAAGAAGGCTGATAAATATTGATAAATTTAGTGAGTAAAATACAAAATCTGCAAAATCAGATTATATTGTAATATGAATCTTTAATAATAAATGTATAAAACCTGTTTCGAAATAAAGTAATTTCAACAATGTCAGAATTCACAAATAGCTTTGAAACATTAAAACAGTTGTTCACATAACCAAAGCGTCCAAAGTACTTCAATGTGCCAAACTGGAGTACAACACCAATAACACCATTTTCATTTCTGTTATGCCAGTGCCCTAAAACATAATCAGCATAACATCTGGAAAAATAATTTGTGGATTTAAATATAAAAAGTTAAAGTACATAGAAATATAATAATTGTACAATATAAAATCTGTTTACCTAAAGCTTGATTATCGTGAACAGTTTTTTCAATGATATCCTTAAAATCTGTTAAACATAATCCATGTACTGACCAGAGAAATCAAAACATGAGAACATATCACTGTCAACAAAAATCCCAAGCTTGTTTTGATTGTTCACATATTTGTACTTTGAGTCATTCAAACCAATTGTAGGCCTCACAATGAAATAACAGTCTACAAAAGTAAAATTAAAGAAGTGTAAATAAGATTTAATCAAACAATTATTTTGTGATTTTAAAAATACTTCAAACATAATCTAAAAACAAATAAGAAATCAACATATGATATAAATTGTGCAAAGTAGAAGTAATATTGAGTATAGAAAGAATATAATATTACAAATAAGCTGATTCATTAATAATATCTAACAATTATTTATTAATTTTAATCATAAATTAAAAAAGTTGGAACACAAAATAGGTTATACTCTATTGAATAAAAATGGAAATCTACAAAATACAAATAATTTTAATTCAAGTATAATTTGACAAATATTCCTAAAATTACTTAAATTTACATACTAATTTTATAACATATGTTCAAATATAATACTAACATAATGAAGAAAAACATAAAGTGTAAACAACTATTAAAAAATTAGTATAAACAATCAAGACAAGTGTAAGGCCCCGTTACCGGTAACCCTACTGTCGTGTCGGATTTACTCATAAACACAGTTCTTCAAATCAGAGTTTATTAAAACTTTTCGCGGAATATAAAACGTCAATCATTTGTTACAAAACATTAAATCTTTTCCTTGATACCATAACACCAAAACTTTATATTTAAAACATCTTTACTTCTTTCTTCAGATGCCAGCCGTTCAATCCATGCCATGTGCCATCCTCATGCTAACTCTATAATCAGCTCAACTCTATAATCAGCTCACCTGCGTGCATACTAAAAGTCAGCTACGCTGAGTGAGTTCTAGTTAATCACATAATCATACAATACATTCTTGCATTTCATACTTTCTTACCTTCATACTTTTATACATTCATATATTCATACTTTTATTCATTCATACTTCTATACATTCATGTATTCATGCTTTTATTCTTTCATACTTCTATACATTCATGTATTCATACTTTTATTCTTTCATACTTCTATACATTCATATATTCATACGTTTTAAAGAGCCTTTCGCCCTATAACCTCACAGATATTATAAGGGTCTGGTCCCTAACATCACAGATATTATAAGGGTCTGGTCCCTAACATCACAGATATTATAAGGGTCTGGTCCCTAACATCACAGATATTATAAGGGTCTGGTCCCTAACGTCACAGATATTATAAGGGTCTGGTCCCTAACGTCACAGATATTATAAGGGTCTGGTCCCTAACATCACAGATATTATAAGGGTCTGGTCCCTAACGTCACAGATATTATAAGGGTCTGGTCCCTAACGTCACAGATATTATAAGGGTCTGGTCCCTAACATCACAGATATTATAAGGGTCTGGTCCCTAACCTCACAGATATTATAAGGGTCTGGTCCCTAACCTCACAGATATTATAAGGGTCTGGTCCCTAACATCACAGATATTATAAGGGTCTGGTCCCTTGTTTTCGAATATTAGAAGGGTTCGATTCCCTCTTCGTCACCATACAACCATACATCATACCTCGAGTATTAGTAGGGCTCGGTACCCTTTTCGTAACCATACATTATCATTTCTTTCTTCTATTATCTCTATCATGTTCATACACATAAACATACATATCATACTTACCTTACACATAGTGTTACAACCTGACAGTACGTGCAATATCCGAAGATCGTTCACGTACCATCAAGCAATCATTCCTATATATCATATCATTCACATAAGGCATACACTTATCTCTTAGGATAAGCGTATTAACAAACATATCGAGTATGCACACAGCCCCGAAAACATAACACATAAATGGGGCTAGAAACTCACCTGAATACTGCTTCTTTTTCTGATAGTTATAAATCCCTTCTTTAACTGAGCTCGGCTAACTGTACAAGTTACACGTATCAATACTCGCCTGACCTAATCTGGTGGCCTAGTATTAGCTTACTTTAACTTATCGCTTTATAATTTATTTTCTAATCAAACTTGGCTTTAGGCGAAGTTAACCCTTCGGGCGAACTTAGCTTCAGGCGAAGTTAAACCTCAGGCGAACTTGGCTTCAGGCGAAGTTAAACCTTACGCGAACTTGGCTTCAGGCGAAGTTAAACCTTAGGCGAACTTGGCTTCAGGCGAAGTTAAACCTTAGGCGAACTTGGCTTCAGGCGAAGTTAAACCTTAGGCGAACTTGGCTTCAGGCGAAGTTATCCTTAGGCGAACTTGGCTTCAGGCGAAGTTATCCTTAGGCGAACTTGGCCGTAGGCGAAGTTACGCTTGAAGGCGAAGTTCATCAAGCGAACTTAATCTTGCAGGCGAAGTTATCGCGCTGCAGATCTGTTTTGCCCATAAATCCTTCGTTTCTTAGCCAAATAACTCGATTTTGGTACCCACGGAATCGTATGATCAGCGCCTACAAACCCCAACCATCAAATCGGCCTAAAATCGACGTTTTAGGGGTCCGATTTGGGCAGTAAGGTTTCGGGTCCGGTTAACCCGTCAAATCCTAACCATTTTCAGTAATATTAGCTTTGCGGGATTAGTTCTTACCTTACCAACTCAGATCTATCAACAAATCTCGGGTCTCGGCTTCGAATCTTGATCGGTTAGAATGTGTGTGTTTTGAGTGTGTATGGAGTGTGTGTTGGGGAGTTGGTGAGAAATGAGATATTTTGGGATTTTGGGGGTATTTATATCCCTAAAATCCCATTCTCATTTAACCCATCTCAATTAACCCAAGTCCACAACCCACATCCATTACCCAACACTAGCCCGACCCATACCAACTCCTATTATATTATTTATTTCCTGATAACCCGAGTAAACTTTCCATCTATTAATAAGTAATATAACTAATATTACCTTAGAAATTTCGGGATGTTACAAGTCTTCCCTCCTTAAAGAGGTTTCGTCCCCGAAACCTAACTTATTCCCTATAAAAGGAAAACTTCTTACATTTATACGTTTTAAAGAATTGCTTTCGCTTTCTGAGTTACCCTTCCTACTTCCGACTTTACAGCCATCGAATGGTGGTCATGTGTTTTAGCTATTTAAGGTAGCTTGTCCATGAAGCCCTCGATGTGCCAAGTCTCATTTCAATCTTCAAGAGGCTTTGTCTTATATCATATTAATGCTAAAGCCTAAGTCGACACTCTATCACAACACAACAATTTTATCATGACTAATTTGCATTCAAACAATTCGTACCATAATTAATAAACACCAGTCTAAACTTCAACATAAAACAACACGCATCGAGTCATTAATAAGTTACACATAGATTTAATACTTATGGCTAGCATCTAGCCTTCTTGAACGGCTTCTTCAAGCATACGGAGGAATCTGTTAAACCCCAAGCACTCTTCTCTCCTTCATGTCCTCCCTTTGGCTTCTTGCAATCCCTTGCTAGGTGTCCACGTCCTCCACAGTTGTGACACCTATGGTAATCATTACATTCCCAAGAGGAATGTCCTGTTCTTCCACACCTGTAGCAAACACCTAATCCTTTTCTGCACTCTCCGGGGTGTCTCTTCCCACATTTTTCACAAGCAGTGAACCCCTCTTGCCTTGCCTTCTTTTTGCGTGGATCCACCTCATTGGCTTCCTCTGGTTCTGGGGTTGGGTTCTTTTTCTTCTTTTCCCCCACCGTTCTTGCTCCCCCACAATCCCTAGCTAAGTGACCCGACTTACCACACTTATAACATTTCTGGTCCTCGGTGCAATCACGAGTTATGTGTCCCTTCTTCCCACATCGGTAGCACTGATTTGGACCAGCCTTGCATTCTCCTAGGTGCATCTTCCCGCACACTTTGCATGTTTCCCTTTCCGCGACCTTTGGTATCTTCTTCCCCGCATACTCCACGACATCTACAGATCCTTTGGTTCCTTTCGCTCCTCCCCTATAATCATCACCCTTCTTTCCGTCTCCTCCTGCCTTCTCAGTGGCCCTTGCATGGTTTTCGGCAGACTTGTCAGTACGAAATTTCTTCTCTGCAGCAGCTACAGCGTAAGAAATGGCAAATTGAGTAACAGGATCCAGCTGATACCCTTCATTGCTGCTTGGTCCTTGCAAAGTTTCACTTTTATCCTTTTTCGTGGTAGTAACTAGTTCTTCAGAAGGTTCTCGGACAACGCGTATTCCAAGAGGACGTCCAGTGTGACCTCCCTTACCAACAAACCTTTTTGCTCGAGCCATTAGTATTCTAAGGGAAAACACAAACATCATCACTCAAGGAACTATCTAGTACAAGGATAGCAAGGCTAACAGGTAATAACAGTGGCCAGCTGTGACTAGCTGATCACATTGCTTTCCGTGTCCTATACACTTCCCTTTATGAGTCTATTTGTGCTGATTCTACTTAAGCAGTTAGTCAAATCAAACAATCAATTATTCCTATCCCTATCGTTCACATATCCTTTCTTTCTCTTTAACATATATCATTTAATCATACACTTTACCTTTACTGATCTTGCTTGAGCGACACATGGCATTCTTGAACTGACATCTTCTTTCCTTTCTTACTTAAATCCCATTTTCTGTTCGAGTCTAAGCATGTAGGATGCTTAAATCTCTCGAACTTATGCTCTGATACCAACTTGTAAGGCCCCGTTACCGGTAACCCTACTGTCGTGTCGGATTTACTCATAAACACAGTTCTTCAAATCAGAGTTTATTAAAACTTTTCGCGGAATATAAAACGTCAATCATTTGTTACAAAACATTAAATCTTTTCCTTGATACCATAACACCAAAACTTTATATTTAAAACATCTTTACTTCTTTCTTCAGATGCCAGCCGTTCAATCCATGCCATGTGCCATCCTCATGCTAACTCTATAATCAGCTCAACTCTATAATCAGCTCACCTGCGTGCATACTAAAAGTCAGCTACGCTGAGTGAGTTCTAGTTAATCACATAATCATACAATACATTCTTGCATTTCATACTTTCTTACCTTCATACTTTTATACATTCATATATTCATACTTTTATTCATTCATACTTCTATACATTCATGTATTCATGCTTTTATTCTTTCATACTTCTATACATTCATGTATTCATACTTTTATTCTTTCATACTTCTATACATTCATATATTCATACGTTTTAAAGAGCCTTTCGCCCTATAACCTCACAGATATTATAAGGGTCTGGTCCCTAACATCACAGATATTATAAGGGTCTGGTCCCTAACATCACAGATATTATAAGGGTCTGGTCCCTAACATCACAGATATTATAAGGGTCTGGTCCCTAACATCACAGATATTATAAGGGTCTGGTCCCTAACGTCACAGATATTATAAGGGTCTGGTCCCTAACATCACAGATATTATAAGGGTCTGGTCCCTAACGTCACAGATATTATAAGGGTCTGGTCCCTAACGTCACAGATATTATAAGGGTCTGGTCCCTAACATCACAGATATTATAAGGGTCTGGTCCCTAACCTCACAGATATTATAAGGGTCTGGTCCCTAACCTCACAGATATTATAAGGGTCTGGTCCCTAACATCACAGATATTATAAGGGTCTGGTCCCTTGTTTTCGAATATTAGAAGGGTTCGATTCCCTCTTCGTCACCATACAACCATACATCATACCTCGAGTATTAGTAGGGCTCGGTACCCTTTTCGTAACCATACATTATCATTTCTTTCTTCTATTATCTCTATCATGTTCATACACATAAACATACATATCATACTTACCTTACACATAGTGTTACAACCTGACAGTACGTGCAATATCCGAAGATCGTTCACGTACCATCAAGCAATCATTCCTATATATCATATCATTCACATAAGGCATACACTTATCTCTTAGGATAAGCGTATTAACAAACATATCGAGTATGCACACAGCCCCGAAAACATAACACATAAATGGGGCTAGAAACTCACCTGAATACTGCTTCTTTTTCTGATAGTTGTAAATCCCTTCTTTAACTGAGCTCGGCTAACTGTACAAGTTACACGTATCAATACTCGCCTGACCTAATCTGGTGGCCTAGTATTAGCTTACTTTAACTTATCGCTTTATAATTTATTTTCTAATCAAACTTGGCTTTAGGCGAAGTTAACCCTTCGGGCGAACTTAGCTTCAGGCGAAGTTAAACCTCAGGCGAACTTGGCTTCAGGCGAAGTTAAACCTTACGCGAACTTGGCTTCAGGCGAAGTTAAACCTTAGGCGAACTTGGCTTCAGGCGAAGTTAAACCTTAGGCGAACTTGGCTTCAGGCGAAGTTAAACCTTAGGCGAACTTGGCTTCAGGCGAAGTTATCCTTAGGCGAACTTGGCTTCAGGCGAAGTTATCCTTAGGCGAACTTGGCCGTAGGCGAAGTTACGCTTGAAGGCGAAGTTCATCAAGCGAACTTAATCTTGCAGGCGAAGTTATCGCGCTGCAGATCTGTTTTGCCCATAAATCCTTCGTTTCTTAGCCAAATAACTCGATTTTGGTACCCACGGAATCGTATGATCAGCGCCTACAAACCCCAACCATCAAATCGGCCTAAAATCGACGTTTTAGGGGTCCGATTTGGGCAGTAAGGTTTCGGGTCCGGTTAACCCGTCAAATCCTAACCATTTTCAGTAATATTAGCTTTGCGGGATTAGTTCTTACCTTACCAACTCAGATCTATCAACAAATCTCGGGTCTCGGCTTCGAATCTTGATCGGTTAGAATGTGTGTGTTTTGAGTGTGTATGGAGTGTGTGTTGGGGAGTTGGTGAGAAATGAGATATTTTGGGATTTTGGGGGTATTTATATCCCTAAAATCCCATTCTCATTTAACCCATCTCAATTAACCCAAGTCCACAACCCACATCCATTACCCAACACTAGCCCGACCCATACCAACTCCTATTATATTATTTATTTCCTGATAACCCGAGTAAACTTTCCATCTATTAATAAGTAATATAACTAATATTACCTTAGAAATTTCGGGATGTTACAACAAGTATAGTAAATGTTATCAATATTTACTAAAAAATTATAATATAAATTCAAAACTAATATAATAACAAATAAGAAATCAACATATGATAACAACTGTGCAAAGTAAAATTAATATTGTTGACTATAAAAATAAAAGAATAGTAAAAATAACCGGATTAATGAAGAAGACTTTCAAATTTGGGAAACCATCTTCTAATAACATTAGCTTGCATTGTGGTTCCCTGTAAATAAAAAGTATAGGTCAAAAAGGTATGAAAAATAAAACAACATAATTTAAAAGAAAATGTATAAATGTAATGGATGAAGATATACATGTTCATCCACAACAATCATTTCAATTGAGTAAAACTGATCTGAATTATTATACAAAGGCCGCTTCCATAAACGGATTTGTAAGGCCCCGAACCCGGTGGCCCTACTTTAGCGTCGGATTTACTCATAAACACAGTTCTTACAATCAGAGTTAATTAAAACTTTCGTGGAAACGTTTACTTGAAGCATTCGTTACAAAACATTCAATCTCTTCTTTGATACCATAAAACAAATCATTATATTTAAAACATCTTTTCTTCCATCTTCAGATGTCAGCCGTTCAATCCATGCCATGTGTCATCCTCAAGCTAGTTCTTTGGTCTGATCACCTGCGTGCATACTAAAAGTCAGCTACGCTGAGTGAGTTCTAGTTAATCAAGCAACTTATCATACAACCACTACATGCATCATGTACGTATCCGAAGACACGTAGTCCACTATCTAACATGCTCACCTTACCACTTAGCCTCTTATTTACACCTACCACCTTGCCACTTTGCCACTTTAATAACGTATAACGTTATGCCACTTTAATAACGTATAACGTTATGCCACTTTGCCACTTTAATGACGTAGTCACGTATAGGCTTACCCTACCACGTACTATCGTCATGCCACTAACTCTCTTACTAGACTCTTGCCACTTCTAACACGCTCTACCTCTACTTGTCTACAACACGCTTCATATCATTTACATAAAAAGCAAGTCACATCATAACATTCATACACACTAATAACCACTTGGCAATCACTATCCTTGACGATGCGTGCAATATCCGAAGATCGTTCACGCACCGGCAAGTATTATATAATAGCTACCTCGTATAACATCTACAACATACACTTACCACTTAAGGTAAGTGTATTCACACTTCACATCGAGTATGCACACAGCCCCGAAAACATAACAAGGAAATGGGGCTAGAAACTCACCTGATCTCGGTTACTTCTTCTTCTAATGGTTACTCCTTCTCGAGCTGTGCGCGTCTAACTGTTTAATAATTACAGTATTAAATACCACTCTGGCCACTCATTGCTACTTAATTCATTTCACATATCTAAGACGGTTTTACCTCATTGAATCATTACCGGATAGTTAAATCGTTACTTGTTAATCTTAAAGGGTATCTTTCATAAATCATTAAAGTCCAAGGGACCGTTATGTATTTATCTCATTCTTTCTAAGTTCAGGGACCATTCTGTCATTAAGTTAAACTTCTGATTCGCTAAGTTCCCTTAGAGAACTAGCTAAAGAATCACATTCTAATTCGCTAAGTTCCCTTAGAGAACTAGCTAAAGAACCACATTCTGAATCGCTAAGTTCCCTTAGAGAACTAGCTTCTGATTCGCTAAGTTCCCTTAGAGAACTAGCTAAAGAACCACCCATAGCGAATCACCCATAGTTCTTATCCAGACTTTGACTCAAGGGTCAAAGTCAAAATCGTCAAGAACAACAAATAGTCAACAAATCTTGGATCAACCTTCGTTTCTTAACCAAATAACACGATTTTGGTATCCCTGGAATCGTCTAAGCAGCGCCTACAAACCCCAATCATCAAATCGACCAAACATTTATGTTTAAGGGGTGCGATTTTGGGTATATAAACGGGTTTTCTTTAGGTTAACAATTAACCCATCGAACGTTAATCAATTTTCATAAGATTCGTTGCTTTGGACTCGTTTATAACATACTACAACATATCTATGATTTCCAAACCCAATCCGAACCTAGATAAATGATTTCTAGATATAACGTACCTTAAACGAGTCGAAATACGAACACGGTTAAGCCTTGATATTGTTTTGGTTCTTCACGACGATCTAGAACCAACAAACTCCGGTTTTCACCTTCGGATTTCGGCTCGGGTTTTAGGATAAGGTTTGTGTGTGTTTTCCAAGGTGTAGGCTAATGTGTAGATTAGGATAAAAATGGAAAGATTAGGGTTTAAGGGGTATTTATACTCCTTTAAGCCCATGGACCTAAGGCCCATCTTTCCTTCTTGGTCCATCTTTATTTCCATCACACCAAGCCCGTTACACCTTTATCATTATTATTATTAAATATTATTCTAGAATTTTCGGGATGTTACAAGTCTTCCCTCCTTAAAGAGGTTTCGTCCCCGAAACCTAGCTTATCCCTTGTGAAAGGAACACTTCCTAATCGTCTTCGCCTTCTGGGTTATCCTTCTTACTCCTGAATTGTAGTCATCGAGCGATGATCATGTGTTTAAGCTATTAAGGTAGCTTATCCATGAGGCTCTCGATGTACCAAGTCTCGCCTTGTCTCGACTTCTCAAGGAAATCTTGTTTTATATAACCACGCTAACTTATAAGGCGACGTTTTACCACTACACTGCTACTTATCATAGTCAACATGCATTCAGGACAATTCATAAGTCATTCATATGAAATCACAAGAACACACCACTCATTCATAAAACATAAAAGGAAATCATTCAAGCTTGCTAAACAAACATAGGTTCAACTGTAACATAAAACACTCTTTAACTACTAAACATAAAACAACTGTGACATGCCACCTATTCTCCTGCAACCTCCTCAGCAGCTGATAGACCATCCTTTCACGCGTCTCCTCTTCCTTCCCCCACTGCCATGGCTTCTCCACACTCCCTAGCTATGTGACCTGACTTACCACACTTGTAACACTTCTGGTCCTCGGTGCATTCACGGGAGATGTGCCCCTTCCTCCCACATCGGTAGCACTGATTTGGACCAGCCTTGCATTCCCCCAAGTGCATCTTCCCGCATACCTTACATGCTTCCTTTCCTGCCATCTTCTGCGTCTTTCTCCCTGCACGCTCCACGACATCCCCAGCTCTTTTAGTTCCTTTCCCTTCTTCCTCATCTTCCACTTCTACATCATCCGCTGCCAGATCAACATAAATCATCTCCGCCAACTCGACCGCAGACTCAAAGGTAACAGGTTTGTTGGCCCTGACTAACATGCGGACCTTCTGGGGAAGTCCTCTGATGTAGCACTTGATCCGTTTCGCCTCGGTGCTCACCGTGTCAGGAACCAGCCTAGACATGCGATTGAATTCAGTGGTGTACTCGCGGTGTGTCATCTTGCCCACCTTTAGATTCAGAAACTTCATCTCGGTTCTCTCAACCTCAGCATCAGCGCAGAACCTTTTCAGCACCAACTCCTTCAGGTCATTCCACCTCATTTCCCTAATCTCTTGCCGAGTCTTCCTTTGTTCCACAGTTTCCCACCAGTACATGGCCTCATATTCAAATGACTGAGTAGGATAACCCACAGCTTGGTCGGGACGGCATTCGCTAATGCGGATAATCTTGTCCATAGTGGTTATCCATTGGAGAGTAGCGATTGCGTCTCCCAAACCAGTCAGCTTCGGCGGGTCGCATCCTTTGAAGGACTTGTAGTTACACCCACCTCGACCTCTCCTTCCATCACCAACCTTGACAAATCCAGCTTCACTCGAGTCACCCTTCCCGCCCTCACCATCCTTCCTACCATTCTCTCCTGATCCTTCAGCAGTTCTTCCAGCAGATCCTTCGGGATTCCCAGTCTTCATGGCAGTTGCCACAGCTTGGGCAATGGCAGCTAGAACAGCAGGGTCAAGTTGATGTCCTTCGTTGTTGTTCAAGTTTCCTCCAGCTGCGCCTCCTCGTCTCCGGTGTTGGAAGCTTCTTCTACCGAGGCTTGCCGGACAAGACGAGGCCTGCCACGACGTCCAGTGCGACCTCCAGCTCCAACAATTTCTCCAGCTACAGCCATTAGTATTCTAAAAGGGAAAACACAAACGTCATCACTCTAGGAATTATTTAGCACATGATTTGTAAGGTAAGTAGCTAATGACATTGATCAAGTGTAATTAACTATTTGCATTACTCCTCAGGTTCTACATACTTCCCTTTATGATTTCACCTGTGCTAGTTTCTACTTATAAACAGTTAATCAATCAAACACTCGAGAAATCCTATCCCTAACCTGCATATATCCTTTCTTTAATAATTAAGTTAACATCCTTATACAATATTTAAAATACTTTACCGTTACTGAGCTTGCTTGAGTGACACATGGCTATCTTGAACTGGCATCTTCTTTCTTTTCTTACTTTAAATCCCATTCTCTGTTCGAGTCTAAGCATTTAGGATGCTTAAATCTCTCGAACTTATGCTCTGATACCAACTTGTAAGGCCCCGAACCCGGTGGCCCTACTTTAGCGTCGGATTTACTCATAAACACAGTTCTTACAATCAGAGTTAATTAAAACTTTCGCGGAAACGTTTACTTGAAGCATTCGTTACAAAACATTCAATCTCTTCTTTGATACCATAAAACAAATCATTATATTTAAAACATCTTTTCTTCCATCTTCAGAAGTCAGCCGTTCAATCCATGCCATGTGTCATCCTCAAGCTAGTTCTTTGGTCTGATCACCTGCGTGCATACTAAAAGTCAGCTACGCTGAGTGAGTTCTAGTTAATCAAGCAACTTATCATACAACCACTACATGCATCATGTACGTATCCGAAGACACGTAGTCCACTATCTAACCTGCTCACCTTACCACTTAGCCTCTTATTTACACCTACCACCTTGCCACTTTGCCACTTTAATAACGTATAACGTTATGCCACTTTGCCACTTTAATGACGTAGTCACGTATAGGCTTACCCTACCACGTACTATCGTCATGCCACTAACTCTCTTACTAGACTCTTGCCATTTCTAACACGCTCTACCTCTACTTGTCTACAACACGCTTCATATCATTTACATAAAAAGCAAGTCACATCATAGCATTCATACACACTAATAACCACTTGGCAATCACTATCCTTGACGATGCGTGCAATATCCGAAGATCGTTCACGCACCGGCAAGTATTATATATTAGCTACCTCGTATTGAAAAATAGAAGGCAAATATTCTTTCTTGATTTGATGAATTGTTAACTAAATTGAGAAACATTTTTCTCGAAAGATATCTTGTATTAGTGTTTATGGATTGAGTGAATACATTGATCCAATATAAACTTTCTAACTTTGTACCAACTTTTAAATAAACCAATACATAAAAACGGTTAAAAACAGAATGCATCAAAATAAATATCCATTGAATATTTACAATATTTTGAAAAGACTAAACGCTTAAAAAGTTTAAGTTTACTTAAAAATATAAACTACGGTTTGTATTTTTTAGATATAATTATTGTAAATCTGTGATTATAAATTAATAACAAAAAATATATACTTTTAAACGAAAATGAAAAATGTATATGAAAACTTAATTAGCCCGATTGCTGATTGAAATTTAAACGGTGTCAATGCTGATTTATTTATGTTTTATTTATTATAGCCTTAATTTTTTTTCATTGTTATTTAATATCTAAAAGTAGTTGAAATATATATTTAGTATTTTCTTACAATTTTGGAAATGTTAATATAATATTCATTATATTTGAAAAGTTTATCAACATATTTAAGTATGGTTAAGATTAACTTTCTAACTTTTTACCAACTTTTAAATAAAAAAATACATAAAAAGAATAAATGTTGATCTAAATATTAAGCACATAAAGAAAATACATGATAAAAAGGATAAAACCAAAAATAATAACCTTTTTAAACATTATTAAAAGTTGTTGGAAATTTGAAATATTGCATATATAAAAATGATAATCAAATTCTTAATTCTTAAAAAATTATTTTTTAAGGAACATTTAGAATTTTAAAAATAACAATACATCATATACATCATAAGAGGATAAAACAAAAAAATAATAACTTTTTTAAAGAATAAATGTTGATCTAAATATTCAGCATTTAAAGAAAATACATGATAAAAAGGATAAAACCAAAAATAATAACCTTTTTAAACATTATTAAAAGTTGTTGAAAATTTGAAAGATTGCATATATAAAAATGATAATCAAATTCTTAATTCTTAAAAAAAACATTTTTTAAGGAGCATTTAGAATTTTAAATATAACAATACATCATATACATCATAAGAGGATAAAACAAAAAAATAATAACCTTTTTAAACAATAAATGTTGATCTAAATATTAAGCATTTAAAGAAAATACATCATAAAAATGATAAAACCAAAAATAATAACCTTTTTAAACACTGTTAAAAGTTTTTGGAAATTGAAAATATTGCATATATTAAAATTATAATCAAATTCTTAATTCTTAAAAAATTTTATTTTTCAAGAACATTTAGAATTTTAAAAATAAGAATAAGAATACATCATATACATCATAAGAGGATAAAACAAAAAAATAATAACCTTTTTAAACAATAAATGTTGATCTAAATATTTAGCATTTAAAGAAAAATTAAAGTTTTTCAAACGTATAATTTTAATTCATTTATATTTTTATGTTTTTTTTAAATATATAATATGTAAATCTTTTATTATAAATTAAAAATTATCAATTAAACTAAACAAACAAATACTTTTAAAGAGAAATGTAAATTTGAGTATACCTTCACACCTTAAATCATATGAGAAATTTATTAATCTGATTCTTGATTGAAGAAACATACTGTAATATGTAAACATATGCAAAAACGATTTTGTTTAAAATACGTAACTAATATAATAAATCAAACTTTCATAACACATACTATAAAGAAGATAACTTACTGTTTGAAGAAATTGAATTAAATAAAATGATATTCAAGTCCATCAATCCAGAATCCAGCTAAGTTGATGTGTACTTGCAAAACATTGAAAAGAAATTTGGAAAGTAATTTGAATTAATAAATATCTGAAATTAAAAATTAAATTAATAAATTATATATATTATTTAAACAGCAAAACAGTACCTGTTCATCGTCATCTTTAATCTTCAATGTTGAGAATACGTCAAAAAAATATGGTACAATAATGCAAGCCAAAATGATCAATTAAATAAATCTAACTCTTATTTTTCATAATATAAATAATAAAAAAATTAAAAAATTAACAACACATACCTTGCAAAACATAATATTGATTCCAGGAAAGTCGATGTGTACTTGGAAAACATAATACAAAAATTTGAAAAGTAAAATGGAATTGAGAAATATAGAAAATGGAAAATTAAAAAATGAAATTAAATATAATATTTGAACAGGATAACAGTACTTCTTTATGTTCATCTTCATCTTCACTGTTGACAATATGAATCTGAATAGACAGCATAGAATTATTTATTAATGAAAAATCAATTAAGAGTTAGTTAACATGACTTAAGTACAAACTATGAGGCAAATTAATAAAACCTAACATAAAAAATTTAATTGTGCTCGCCTTCAACAAAGACGATTTACGGAGGCTTTAGATGAACTGACCTTAAATTTTCCCTAAATATTTGAAAAGGTATAAAGAGATAAGAAATTATTTTCAGGATTAGAACATAAGAATAAAATATTTAGAGAAAATAAGGAATATATAAACACATTAAAAGTCACCTTGAACAGTGAGGCTTCACGGCGGCGGATAGCAAAAAAGTAGTACCACACGTGCACTGGTATTCGGGCAACCGTGACACGAATGGCAACCGACCCAAACCCCATTGCTCCCGGTATTAATTTGGACATGATATTCCTTCGGAGGTGAACCCAGTCAACCTTTTGTAAAATAAAACCTGCAAATTACGACAACCAATTTAATTTTCAATACTACTAATAATAATATATTACAAGAAAGAAAGAAAGAAAGAAATTGTGTACCCAACATGGAGGGGATTATTATTTCGTTGAACATAGAAACCAAGAACCGTTACGGTGCTCGGGTGTCTTAACCCGTCCATAGCTTTAATTTCACTTAACTTCACAGCATGGTTAGCTCTTTCTAACGTGAAAGTCTTGGTCGGAAACCCAAAACAAGCAGTTTGCAACACCACTGCGATTGCCAAGATCATCATCATCATCATCGCAACAACAGGCATTCTTTGATTGTTTGTTTGTTTGTTTCTCAGATGATGAATTGTATATTTGTGAAAGAAAGGAGATTTATTTATAAAGACATCGGAGCATAAAGTGGCATAATACCTCATATTCGTCTTTCTTTCTTTGGTTTTAAAAAAACTAAGATTTTTCCTTTTTTTTCTGATTTTTTGATTCTTCCATTCCATCAATGGGTAGGGGGTTTCTGATTTACCGTATTTCGTTGGACGGAGGGTGTCAAGTAGGGGTGTGCAAGAGGACATTACCCGATGACTGAATTATGAGGATTAATCGACCGGCTGTGTGGGGAAGATAGATCGATTCTTGATTCCACCATTGTGTTTTGCTCTGCTAATTCCTCTGGACCGGTGGCAATCGGATGGTTGGCGGTTGTTGTTTTCTTGTAGAAATCAGAGTATAAATATACAAGATAGAAAAAATTTGAAAATGTCACCAGAATCTTTTACTTTAATGTGAAGATGAAATTTTGAAATGAATTTTTAAAACCTAAAAGTAAACACTTCAATGGTTTAGTGGATAAATCTGACAATTCCTCTTATCAATGATTCATTGGAATAATTAATACTTACACCCCTTCCAAGAACAACAAACATCGGGTATCGGGCCAACATGGTTTTTCATGCAATAATACCCGACGACCGATTACATAAAATTTCAGGACCGTCATTCTATATTGTACTTTAGGGTCGGGTCGGTTTAGCCCCTTTTCGGTCCGGGTAATATCGGGTCGGACCCGAATATGCACACCCATAGTGTATCAATCATTGATTCGCCGATTATACCTCATATTTGTATCATCCAAACAGTACCAACAATAACCACAGACTTCACCTGTATTTATGTTAACTCTATTATAACATAACATAAATATTAAATATTAAAAAAAGACAAATACAGTTTACCTCATTCAGAGTTATCTCACTTATGTTAACAAATTCGCTCCTTACAACATATTCATCATAGAGGGATAAAAACATTCCAGATAACCTAGATGATTAGGTGGAACATGATGAACCAGCAGATTTTTGAAGAAGGCTGATAAATATTGATAAATTTAGTGAGTAAAATACAAAATCTGCAAAATCAAATTATATTGTAATATGAATCTTTAATAATGAATGTATAAAACCTGTTTTGAAATGAATTAATTTCAACAATGTCAGAATTCACAAATAGCTTTGAAACATTAAAACAGTTGTTCACATAACCAAAGCGTCCAAAGTACTTCAATGTGCCAAACTGGAGTACAACAACAATAACACAATTTTCATTTCTGTTATGCCAGTGCCCTAAAACATAATCAGCATAAGAATCCCACAAAGAAAGGTAAATTGAATTCATCATTACAAAACAGAATTAAAAAAAATATTTCAACAAAAGTGGTTACAAACTAAATTTATAATTATAAAACATTAACACTGAATATATACTCAAGATCTTGAAGAATGACTTTGACTTTCTTTGTGTCTTTACCCTTTGATGTCTTGAATTTCTTCAGATCTTTAACATCAGCAACAAAACCAATAACATCTGGAAAAATAATTTGTGGATTTAAATATAAAAAGTTAAAGTGCATAGAAATATAATAATTGTACAATATAGAATCTATTTACCTAAAGCTTGAGAACAGTTTATTCAATGATATCCTTAAAATCTGTGAAACAGAATCCATGTACTGACCAGAGAAATCAAAACATGAGAACACATCACTGTCAACAAAAATCCCAAGCTTGTTTTGATTGTTCACATATTTGTACTTTAAGTCATTCAAACCAATTGTAGGCCTCACAATAAAATAACAGTCTACAAAAGTAAAATTAAAGAAGTGTAAATAAGATTTAATCAAACAATTATTTTGTGATTTTAAAAAAACTTCAAACATAATCTAAAAACAAATAAGAAATCAACATATGATATAAATTGTGCAAAGTAGAAGTAATATTGAGTATAGAAAGAATATAATATTACAAATAAGCTGATTCATTAATAATATCTAACAATTATTTATTAATTTTAATCATAAATTAAAAAAGTTGGAACACAAAATAGGTTATACTCTATTGAATAAAAATGGAAATCTACAAAATACAAATAATTTTAATTCAAGTACAATTTGACAAATATTCCTAAAATTACTTAAATTTACATACTAATTTTATAACATATGTTCAAATATAATACTAACACAATGAAGAAAAACATAGAGTGTAAACAACTATTAAAAAATTAGTATAAACAATCAAGACAAGTATAGTAAATGTTATCAATATTTACTAAAAAATTATAATATAAATTCAAAACTAATATAATAACAAATAAGAAATCAACATATGATAACAACTGTGCAAAGTAAAATTAATATTGTTGACTATAAAAATAAAAGAATAGTAAAAATAACCGGATTAATGAAGAAGACTTTCAAATTTGGGAAACCATCTTCTAATAACATTAGCTTGCATTGTGGTTCCCTGTTAGTAAAAAGTATAGGTCAAAAAGGTATGAAAAATAAAACCACATAATTTAAAAGAAAATGTATAAATTTAATGGATGAAGATATACATGTTTATCCACAACAATCATTTTAATTGAGTAAAACTGATCTGGATTATTATACAAAGGCTGCTTCCATAAACAGATTACACGAACTTTGACAGTGTAACCACGACGAGCCAAATCCAAATCCTTCAAATATGTGATGTTTCTATAACAAAATATGATGCACAAAACAAATTTAATAATTATAAGCTGATATAAATAAAGAATGCATTACAACATAAAGTATTAGAATATACCCGTGCTCCATGACTTCACAAGAAATATAGAATACAGAAAGTAAGACAAAGTGAAGGTGAGCGTGCAAAATTGTGAGCATGTGGTGGAGTACTTATAGAGGAGAACAACAATCTATTTTAGGCTATATGAAAAATAGAAGGCAAATATTCTTTCTTGATTTGATGAATTGTTAACTAAATTGAGAAACATTTTTCTCTAAAGATATCTTGTATTAGTGTTTATGGATTGAGTGAATACATTGATCCAATATAAACTTTCTAACTTTGTACCAACTTTTAAATAAACCAATACATAAAAACGGTTAAAAACAGAATGCATCAAAATAAATATCCATTGAATATTTACAATATTTTGAAAAGACTAAACGCTTAAAAAGTTTAAGTTTACTTAAAAATATAAACTACAGTTTGTATTTTTTAGATATAATTATTGTAAATCTATGATTATAAATTAATAACAAAAAATATATACTTTTAAACGAAAATGAAAAATGTATATGAAAACTTAATTAGCCCGATTGCTGATTGGAATTTTAAACGGTGTCAATGCTGATTTATTTATGTTTTATTTATTATAGCCTTAATTTTTTTTGTTTTCATTGTTATTTAATATCTAAAAGTAGTTGAAATATATATTTAGTATTTTCTTACAATTTTGAAAATGTTAATATAATATTCATTATATTTGAAAAGTTTATCAACATATTTAAGTAAGGTCAAGATTAACTTTCTAACTTTTTACCAACTTTTAAATAAAAAATACATAAAAACGAATAAAATCAGAATGCATGAAAATATCCAATGAATATTTACAATGTAATGAAAAGACTAATCAATTTAAAAGTAAAAGTTTATTTAAAAATCTAAAATATGGTTTGTAATTTTTGAATTTTAATTATTGTTAATCCGTGAGTTTAAATTATTAACAACAAATATATACTTTTAAACGAAAATAGAAAATGTATATGAGAATTTAATTAGCCAGAATTTTAAACAGTGTCAATGGTGATAAATTTTCTGTTTTATTTCTTATAGCATAAAATATATTTTTGTTTTCATTGCTATTTAATCGCTATAAGTACTTGAAATATATATTTAGTATTTTCTAATAATTTTGAAATATTAATTTAATATTCATTATACTTGAAAAGTTTATCAACATATTTAAGTAAAGTCAACATAACTTTCTAATTTTTTTTTAAAGTTGAAATAATACAATACATAAAAAAGAAAAAAACAGAATGCATTAAATATCCAAAGAATATTTTCAATTTATTAGAAATAGTGAACACCTTAATAGTAAAAGTTAGATTAAAAATCTAAATTAAGGTTAGTATTTTTTAAATTTCAATTATTTGTAAATCTTTATTTGTAAATTACTAATAACAACAAATATATACTTTTAAACGAAAATAGAAAATGTATATGACAATTTAATTAGGCCAATTCTTAATTTAAATTTTAAACAGTGAAAACTAATGAAAAATTTCTGTTTTATTTGTTAGACTATAAATTTTTTTTGTTTTCATTCCTATTTAATCTCTATAAGTATTTGAAATATAAATTTATTATTTTGTTACAAATTTGAAAATGTTAATTTGATCTTATAGATGGAAAATCTCTATTTTGGGATTTGAAAATGTGTCAATCTTATTCAATATCGTAGTTTAGTTTCATATAGTGTAAATGTTTTTTTTTCTTTCACCTATAATCTGTATAAATAGTCCAACAAATTTTGTCACATTTGAAAGTTCTAATATTCTTTCACCTACAATCTATTTTAGGCTATAAGATAAATAGCAGAAAAATATTCTTTCTTGGTTAGAGAAATTGGTTCCTAAATTGGGAAACATTTTTGAAAATTTTTGAAAAAGATGTCTTCTAATAGTTTTTATAGATTGAGTGAATATAAAGATCCTAAGTTTTTTTAAAGTTGAAATAAAATAATAAATTAAAACGGATAAAAACAGAATACATTAAAATATCCAATGAATATTTACAATTTTTGAAAAGACTAATTACTTTAAAAGTAATAGTTTACTTAAAAACGTAAAATATGGTTTGTAATTTTTAAATTTTTATTATTGTAAATCTGTGATCGTAAATTAATAACAACAAATATATGCTTATCAACGAAAATGGAAATTTATATTCTCATATAATCAATGTCAATCTAAATTGAAATTTAAAAGTGTTTCAATGTTGTTCAATATCATTATTTTTTTCATATACCAAGAAATATTTTTTTGTTTTCTTTCATCTATAATCTATACATTTAGTCAAATACATTCTCACAATCTTGAAATGGTAACTTGTCCTCATAGTTGGCAAAATATGTAAATCGTGTATAAGTTGTTCAACATATTTAGGTAAAGTGTCATATTAGGTTTCTAAGTGTTTTTAAAGTTGATATATAACAATGCATAAAAAACGAAACAAACATAATGTACTAAGGTTTGAAAAAAAAAAGTTAGAACTCCTTGGAAAGAGTGAACACGTAACATAAGTTTATTATTTCTTAAAATGAAAGTTTGAATTTTGTAATATACTTTTGTTTGAAATGAAAAGTTGATCAAAAGTAGATCTATCTTTTTTAAAGTTGAATTTTGTTAATATACTTTTGTTTGAAATGAAAAGATGATCAAAAGTAGATCTACCTTTTTTAAAATTGGATTTTTTTTAATATATTTTAGTTTGAAATGAAATGTTGATCAAAAGTAGATCTCCCTTTTTGAAAGTTGGAGTTTTTTAATATATTTTAGTTTGAAGTGAAAAGTTGATGAAAAGTAGATCTCTCTTTTTAAAAGTTGAGAGAAAATAAGATCTTTTAGTTTGAAATGAAAAGTTGATCAAAAGTAAATCTACCTTTTTTAAAATTGGATTTTTTTTAATATATTCTACTTTGAAATGCAAAGCTGATCAAAAGTAGATCTCCTTTTTTGAAAGTCGAACTTTTTTAATATATTTTAGTTTGAAATGAAAAGTTGATGAAAAGTAGATCTCCTTTTTTTAAAGTTGAGAGAAAATAAGATCTTTTAGTTTGAAATGAAAAGTTGATCAAAAGTAGATCTACCTTTTTTAAAGTTGAAAGAAAATAAAACATTAAAAAAGGAACAAAAAGATTGTATTCAAATTTGTAAAGATTTGTAAAGAATATTTACAGTTTTTTAAAAGAGTGAACACTTTAAAAATGGTTTTGTTTGTCAAAATAAAAGTTTGTATTTTTAAAATATATGATATGTAAATCTTTGATTACAGGTTATAATAACAACAAACATATACTTTTAAACGAAAATGGAAAACGTATATCATAATTTACTTAGTCTGAATGTTGATTGGAATATGAAATACTCAAAATGTTTGACAAATTTCAGCTTTTTTTTCATATAGTGTTTTATAGTTTGAAATGATAAATTTATAAACCTATTTAGGTAAGGTCAATATTACCTTTTTACTGTGTGGAATTTGAAAATATGTCAGTCTTATTTAACATCATAGTTTTTTTTTCATATAGCATAAATATTTTCATGTTTTCTTTCACTTATAATCTCTATATGTAGTCAAACAACATGCTCACAATTTTAAAAACTTTAAATTGTCCTTATACTTGACAAATATGGATTGTTTATAGATTGAAATTAAAAGTTGATCAACATATTTAGCTAAAGTTACATATTAGCTTTGTACCATATTTTTAAAGTTGAAAGAATAAATGTTGATCTAAATATTTAGCATTTAAAGAAAATACATCATAAAAAGGATAAAACCAAAAATAATAACCTTTTTAAACACTATTAAAAGTTATTGGAAATTTGAAATATTGCATATATAAAAATGATAATCAAATTCTTAATTCATAAAAAATTATTTTTTAAGGAACATTTAGAATTTTAAAAATAACAATACATCATATACATCATAAGAGGATAAAATAAAAAAATAATAACTTTTTTAAAGAATAAATGTTGATCTAAATATTAAGCACTTAAAGAAAATACATGATAAAAAAGATAAAACCAAAAATAATAACCTTTTTAAACATGATTAAAAGTTGTTGGAAATTTGAAATATTGCATATATAAAAATGATAATCAAATTCTTAATTCTTAAAATATTATTTTTTAAGGAACATTTAGAATTTTAAAAATAAAAATACATCATATACATCATAAGAGAATAAAACAAAAAAATAATAACTTTTTTAAAGAATAAATGTTGATCTAAATATTAAGCATTTAAAGAAAATACATGATAAAAAGGATAAAACCAAAAATAATAACCTTTTTAAACATTATTAAAAGTTGTTGGAAATTTGAAATATTACATATATAAAAATGATAATCAAATTCTTAATTCTTAAAAAAACATTTTTTTAAGAAACATTTAGAATTTTAAATATAACAATACATCATATACATCATAAGAGGATAAAACAAAAAAATAATAACCTTTTTAAACAATAAATGTTGATCTAAATATTAAGCATTTAAAGAAAATACATCATAAAAATGATAAAACCAAAAATAATAACCTTTTTAAACACTGTTAAAAGTTTTTGGAAATTGGAAATATTGCATATATAAAAATTATAATCAAATTCTTAATTCTTAAAAAATTTTATTTTTCAAGAACATTTAGAATTTTAAAAATAAGAATAAGAATACATCATATACATCATAAGAGGATAAAACAAAAAAATAATAATCTTTTTAAACAATAAATGTTGATCTAATTATTTAGCATTTAAAGAAAAATTAAAGTTTTTCAAACGTATAATTTTAATTCATTTATATTTTTATGTTTTTGTTTTTTAAATATATAATATGTAAATCTTTTATTATAAATTAAAAATTATCAATTAAACTAAACAAACAAATACTTTTAAAGAGAAATGTAAATTTGAGTATACCTTCACACCTTAAATCATATGAGAAATTTATTAATCTGATTCTTGATTGAAGAAACATACTGTAATCTGTAAACATATGCAAAAACGATTTTGTTTAAAATACGTAACTAATATAATAAATCAAACTTTCATAACACATACTATAAAGAAGATAACTTACTATTTGAAGAAATTGAATTAAATAAAATGATATTCAAGTCCATCAATCCAGAATCCAGCTAAGTTGATGTGTACTTGCAAAACATTGAAAAGAAATTTGGAAAGTAATTTGAATTAATAAATATCTGAAATTAAAAATTAAATTAATAAATTATATATATTATTTAAACAGCAAAACAGTACCTGTTCATCGTCATCTTTAATCTTCAATGTTGAGAATACGCCAAAAAAATATGGTACAATAATGCAAGCCAAAATGATCAATTAAATAAATCTAACTCTTATTTTTCATAATATAAATAATAAAAAAATTAAAAAATTAACAACACATACCTTGCAAAACATAATATTGATTCCAGCAAAGCCAACATGGAGGGGATTATTATATCTTTGAACATTGAAACCAAGAACCGGTACGGTGCTCGGGTGTCTTAACCCGTCCATAGCTTTCATTTCACTTAACTTCACAGCATGGTTAGCTCTTTCTAACGTGAAAGTCTTGGTCGGAAACCCACAACAAGCGGTTTGCAACAACACTGCGATTGCCAAGATCATCATCGCAGCAGCAGCATGCATTCTTTGATTGTTTGTTTCTCAGATGATGAATTAATTGTATATTTGTGAAAGAAAGGAGATTTATTTATAAAGACAACGGAGCATGAAGTGGCATAATACCTCATATTCGTCTTTCTTTCTTTATTTGGTTCTAAAAAAACAAAGATTTTTCCTTTTATTTTTTTATGAATTTTTGATTCTTCCATTCCATCAATGGGTAAGGGGGGTTTCTGATTTACCGTATTTTGTTAGACGGAGGGTGTGCAAGAGGACATTACCCGATGATCGAATTATGAGGATTAATAGACCGGCTGTGTGGGGAAGATAGATCGATTCTTGATTCCACCATTGTGTTTTGCTCTGCTAATTCCTCTGGACCGGTGGCAATCGGATGGTTGGCGGTTGTTGTTTTCTTGTAGAAATCAGAGTATAAATATACAAGATATAAAAAATTTGAAAATGTCACCAGAATCTTTTACTTTAATGTGAAGATGAAATTTTGAAATGAAATTTTAAAACCTAAAAGTAAACACTTCAATGGTTTAATGGATAAATCTGACAATTCCTCTTATCAATGATTCATTTCATTGGAATAATTAATACTTACACCCCTACCAAGAACAACAAACATCGGGTATCGGGCCAACATGGTTTTTCATGCAATAATACCCGACGGCCGATTACATAAAATTTCAGGACCGTCATTCCATATTGTACTTTAGGGTCGGGTCGGGTCAGTTTAGCCCCTTTTCGGTCCGGGTAATATCGGGTCGGACCCGAATATGCACACCCATAGTGTATCAATCATTGATTTGCCGATTATACCTCATATTTGTATCATCCGAACAATACCAACAATAACCACAGACTTCACCTATATTTATGTTAACTCTATTATAACATAACATAAATATTAAATATTAAAAAAAGACAAATAAAGTTTACCTCATTCAGAGATATCTCAGCTATGTTAACAAATTTGCTCCTTACAACATATTCATCAAAGAGGGATAAAAACATTCCAGATAACCTAGATGATTGGGTAGAACATGATGAACCAGCAGAGTTTTGAAGAAGGCTGATAAATATTGATAAATTTAGTGAGTAAAATACAAAATCTGCAAAATCAGATTATATTGTAATATGAATCTTTAATAATAAATGTATAAAACCTGTTTCGAAATAAAGTAATTTCAACAATGTCAGAATTCACAAATAGCTTTGAAACATTAAAACAGTTGTTCACATAACCAAAGCGTCCAAAGTACTTCAATGTGCCAAACTGGAGTACAACACCAATAACACCATTTTCATTTCTGTTATGCCAGTGCCCTAAAACATAATCAGCATAACATCTGGAAAAATAATTTGTGGATTTAAATATAAAAAGTTAAAGTACATAGAAATATAATAATTGTACAATATAAAATCTGTTTACCTAAAGCTTGATTATCGTGAACAGTTTTTTCAATGATATCCTTAAAATCTGTTAAACATAATCCATGTACTGACCAGAGAAATCAAAACATGAGAACATATCACTGTCAACAAAAATCCCAAGCTTGTTTTGATTGTTCACATATTTGTACTTTGAGTCATTCAAACCAATTGTAGGCCTCACAATGAAATAACAGTCTACAAAAGTAAAATTAAAGAAGTGTAAATAAGATTTAATCAAACAATTATTTTGTGATTTTAAAAATACTTCAAACATAATCTAAAAACAAATAAGAAATCAACATATGATATAAATTGTGCAAAGTAGAAGTAATATTGAGTATAGAAAGAATATAATATTACAAATAAGCTGATTCATTAATAATATCTAACAATTATTTATTAATTTTAATCATAAATTAAAAAAGTTGGAACACAAAATAGGTTATACTCTATTGAATAAAAATGGAAATCTACAAAATACAAATAATTTTAATTCAAGTACAATTTGACAAATATTCCTAAAATTACTTAAATTTACATACTAATTTTATAACATATGTTCAAATATAATACTAACATAATGAAGAAAAACATAAAGTGTAAACAACTATTAAAAAATTAGTATAAACAATCAAGACAAGTGTAAGGCCCCGTTACCGGTAACCCTACTGTCGTGTCGGATTTACTCATAAACACAGTTCTTCAAATCAGAGTTTATTAAAACTTTTCGCGGAATATAAAACGTCAATCATTTGTTACAAAACATTAAATCTTTTCCTTGATACCATAACACCAAAACTTTATATTTAAAACATCTTTACTTCTTTCTTCAGATGCCAGCCGTTCAATCCATGCCATGTGCCCAACATGAAGGGGATTATTATTTCCTTGAACATTGAAACCAGGAACGGTGCTCGGGTGTCTTAACCCGTCACTAGCTTTCATTTCACTTAACTTCACAGCATGGTAAGCTCTTTCCAACGTGAAAGTC
This sequence comes from Bidens hawaiensis, assembly GCF_021521415.1. Taxonomy (NCBI): domain Eukaryota; kingdom Viridiplantae; phylum Streptophyta; class Magnoliopsida; order Asterales; family Asteraceae; genus Bidens; species Bidens hawaiensis. The sequence goes on from NW_027493619.1 coordinate 45,162, forward strand.
TTGGTCGGAAACCCAAAACAAGCAGTTTGCAACAACACTGCGATTGCCAAGATCATCATCATCATCATCGCAGCAGACATTCTTTGTTTGTTTGTTTGTTTCTCAGATGATGAATTAATTGTATATTTGTGAAAGAAAAGAGATTTATTTATAAAGACATCGGAGCATAAGGTGGCATAATACCTCATATTCGTCTTTCTTTCTTTCTTTGGTTCTAAAAAAACAAATATTTTGTTAGACGGAGGGTGTGCAAGAGGACATTACCCGATGATCGAATTATGAGGATTAATAGACCGGCTGTGTGGGGAAGATAGATCGATTCTTGATTCCACCATTGTGTTTTGCTCTGCTAATTCCTCTGGACCGGTGGCAATCGGATGGTTGGCGGTTGTTGTTTTCTTGTAGAAATCAGAGTATAAATATACAAGATATAAAAAATTTGAAAATGTCACCAGAATCTTTTACTTTAATGTGAAGATGAAATTTTGAAATGAAATTTTAAAACCTAAAAGTAAACACTTCAATGGTTTAATGGATAAATCTGACAATTCCTCTTATCAATGATTCATTTCATTGGAATAATTAATACTTACACCCCTACCAAGAACAACAAACATCGGGTATCGGGCCAACATGGTTTTTCATGCAATAATACCCGACGACTGATTACATAAAATTTCAGGACCGGCATTCCATATTGTACTTTAGGGTCGGGTCGGGTTAGGCCCTTTTCGGTCCGGGTAATATCGGGTCGGACCCGAATATGCACACCCATAGTATATCAATCATTGATTCGCCGATTATACCTCATATTCTTCTTTCTTGTCATGAACGGTTAGTAAGATATTTATTTACATATTGAATTATAATTGATTATGTTATTATGCACACATAAACCTACTTCAAAACTGTTTGATGAAATGCTTGAACATAAACCTACTTCCAATGTTTTCATCTAGTATTTATTATTTAATTGTGATAGTTTCTTAACGTTGTTGTTGATCATGCAGCACGTCTGAGAAATCTTCATTTTTGAAGAAGTGCTCATCAGTTGATGAACACACCCCTTGTTTTGGAATAGTTCCTCTTATAGTTAAGGATCCTCGTGGTTTGACTAATGAAAAGACGGAGTTTGACCAGAGTTATACAGATTTGTGGGATGCTGAAAAAGGGTTGTACTGTCCAGTAGAAGAAAGTGTTCTTTGTATGGAAAAACATCATCAACGTCTTGTGTCGTTTTGTTTAACCGACACCCATTCGGTTGACGTTAATGCTTCAACCGGGATACATTCTTCAAGAGTTTGCCCTATTATTCTTTTGAGAAGGAATAACTTAATGGATTCAGTTACAAGGTAATTTAACAGAATTTTCACAAGGCTACTTTATTCAAATATCCGAGATCCAAAAATTCTAACTGCATTGTTTCAGGTGGACTATTGTACTTCCTTTGAGCTGGGTCAAAGCATTTTGGGTTCCTCTTGTCTCGCTTGGTGCTCGGGCTATTGGTTTGAGAGAGCGATCTTGGGTTGCTTGTGAAGTAAGTTACATATTTGAGCAGTTAAATACAATGTATAACCTGAGTTGACCCGTTAAATACAAAGTATAACCCAAGTTGACCGGTTAAATAAAGTATAACCGATTTGACCCATTAAATACATGTATATCCTGAGTTGACTCGTTAAATACAAATATAACCCAAGTTGACTCGTCAAATACAAGTATAGCTAGATACGAGTGCAACCCCGTGTTGATCCGTTAAATACAAGTGTAACCCATGTTGACCCGTTTAGTACAAAGTACTATAACCCGAGTTGACCTGTTAAGTACAATGTATAACCCGAGTTAACCCGTTAAGTACAAAGTATAACCCGAGTTGACCCGTTAAGTACAAAGTATAACCCGAGTTGACCTGTTTACCAATAAACAGTCAAAATTTCCACGACTACCCGGTAACAATTTTTAAAACTTACATTTGCAGGCGGGGATACCAAATTTTCCATCTGAGTTTCCCGAATGTGATTCTTATTCTTCATTAATGGAAGCTGAGGCGGCAGCCATGGATAAAGAAGCAGCTCTTCGTTCTGCTTCTGTAAAACCATTTAGCAATCCCGTTCCACCTCCAAGGATGAGAAAATACTCGATCATGACCTGAAAGTAGATTGTTTCCTGGGAAACCCATGTAGAAAGGTGTGTTTTGTTAGAGTTATTCTTCGCACGTTTAAAGAAGGCGCTATTGAGGATGGAGCTGTTATTTGTGCACCCCGTTTGGATGATATTAAGCTTTGGATTCAGGGTAAGTTTTTAACTTCTTTATGTTTATGAATTTGCTTTATCACCACTGTCATTACAAAAACCATTTAAAACTAATAAGTCTAATTTATGTTAATAAAACGATTTATGATGTTTTATAACTTTATGTTAATAAAACTTTGTTAGGCTACATATGCAATTTGTCATTTCATATTTAAGTGTAATGCCTCTTTTGCCCCTAACGAGATGATATGCGGTGAATTAATGCAGTTCAAACGACAAGTGTGAACTTCAAGTACCGCAGTCATCAGTATCAAGTTACTTTGTGAAACGAGATTCTGGTAAGTGGGAATAACAAGTGCCTGAAGATCCTGCAGCCGTGGAATCTAATAGGTGGCCAATTGGTTTTGTCACTTCCGGATTTGTTCATGGAAGGTTAGTATAATTCTGTCAACCCTTTGTACCATATATATAATATGCATTTGACTTAATTTGGTCAAAACATACATCGCTGATTACATATGTTTTTAACATAACTGATTATGCATCTTAAAACACTAAATATGGAAGATGGTTGCTGTTTCATTGATTTCATCGGCTCACATTATGACTGAAGTTGACTTTTGTTGACTTGCAGCCACAAGCCATCTGCAGGGGGTCTCTGTGATGCGGTGTTGCTTGGTCGTCTTAGACACGAGCAGTGGAGTTCAGTGCCTTTGAAGCAAAGGAAGAAGGAAATATATGTTCTAACGAGAAATTTAAGATCTACGGCTTATAGACTTGCAGTTGCCATAATTTTTCTTGAACACCACCAAGAAGATTTTGATCATTATGTACCGCAAGCAGTAGGAGGCGAAACCTTAAACACGATACGATCATGCCCGGGCGCTCACCTGATCACGTTTCTACCTAGTCTTCCTCAATTTGGTTGTCTGTTTATTGTGGTGCAAAGAGGCATCATACTCGCTTCTTATTGGATAAGCATGGTGATAGGAACTCTACTAACAGGAGTGACAATATTCTTCTTGGTTTGTTATTTATGTTATTTTGAACTTTTTTAAATTTTTACAATATCTAGTTTGTAATTATTTCTAATACTTTGTATGTGGATTAAACTTATTAGGAACAGTTGTGGACAAAAAAATATGTCACCCCACTAAATTTGACTTCTATCTGTGTAGCCATGCTGGAATTCAGGTGAACAACTTTTTAAATCACTCTTGCATTGCTTTAAATTTGAAGAATTCATCAATTTAATTCGATCAAAGAGGGTTTCCTTGGATTGCTAATTTCTCAACTTCTAAAGTGTGTTAGTTTCAGTTTTTTTAATGTTTATTATTGGCACCAGCCCTTTTCTAGTTAATAACATGTGTCAAGAGTATTTTAGAATGGCATTACACAATTGAAAAAAATGAATAGTAACAGCATTACACTATTGAAGTGTTACAGTCCACCACAAAACTTTCTAGTGTACAACTCTCATTCTTTATAAAAATTCCGTCACAGTTGAAGTAAATCTGTACTTTTGTATACATACATTTGCAACGTACACATATGTTGGTGTTACATGTATAAATCTCAATTCTAGTTAAGCTATTTGGTGTTACAAGAGGTAACAATTACTACAGATGACTATAGCCAAAAAAACACAAAAAATAAGTAATAACAGATTCCAAATTTGGCCCTCATTTATTGTCTTCCTTTTGCAAGAATTAGCAACCACACTAAAATATGTACCTACCAAAGTGAATAAAATAAACAGGGTTAACTTTTTAGAGTCAAATAAAATGGTTTGCTTTTACTTATTCACTTCTGCCACCACTTGAAGTATCAAAACATATATTTTTAACATAATTAAAATTTTGATTAATTCTAATTAAATTAAAATTATTACTATAGGTGACTGCAGTATAAGATAATCTTGGGGCCTTAAAACCATAGAAGCACCTCCATCAAAGGTCAATGTCTCGATTGTAGTTCTGAAATATAATTAAAGATTGATTAATATAACTACAAAAAATGAATAAACATTTACTGAGAAAATAGTGGGAAATGAAGAAAACCTGTAGGTGACAAAAAAACACTGACTCCCCTTTACTACCATAGGCCGGACGAATTCTGAAAGAGACCGATTAATCTGCAGCAACAAAAGCCATTTCCCTTAATTTTTAAGATATGAAAACAATAAAGAGTTGTTTGACAATGGAACTTACAGCATCAAGAAGAGGATCATAAGCCTCTTCTGTGAGGTAAGCAAGGGCAGTTCCGGAATCAATGGAACTTACACTGATGGATCGATGGGTAACGTTTTACCATTGACCGAAATGCTCAGCAGATCAATTTACGGTGTACTGTGGCCTGAAAGATTGTGAAAGTAAGCATGTCTATGAGGAGTGTTGCCCATAAAATAAATTAACTAATAAAGATCAAAAGATTATAACTTTAATGACAATCAAAATATAGAAAAAGAGCAAGAAATTAGTTAAGACTTTGGTCATCTGAGCTAATTAATTATATAAATGACATTAAGGTGCACATAATGATCATTAACTTTAACACAAAAAGAGAACTTACTGTGAAGGGATAAGTGGCGTATAGACCAAATCTGGGTCGTTTAAATGAGCAAGAACCAAAACACCACCACCCGTGCCATTTCCAACAAGACAATGAGCAAATTCATTCAGCACTGCCCCTTGTGAAGCAAGTTGTGAAATGACTAAGTTTTATGATTCCATGCATTTTATAGTTTTGTTTTGATTTAATGTTGAATGTTCATAATTTTTTAATATTAAAATTTCTGTAGCTTTTAGTTGACTTAAATCCACAGGATGGTTCGTGGCGGAAGCTCTTTCCAACGTTAGAGCTCTCGGAAAGCCAGAAGCAGCTTGCAACATTAATGATGTGATCACAACAATGGATATGATCAGCATCACCACGTTGCTGGTAGGAAAACTCATGACTTCTCTCTCTCTCTCACACACACTCGCTTAGGACTTAATTCAGTCAAACACCTTGTGTGTGTGTGCAGTGTGCAAAATGAGTTGAGGAGAATAAGTTATATATAGAAGAGAGAAAGAGGAGTGTATCTGTAATTAAAGAAAGAAAGAGGAGTGTATGTGTAATCTATGTATAATTCAGTCATACACCGTATTTTCATTTTTATTTCTACATTTTACTATCGGTGACCGGTTCTCCCCAAACGAATTCGTTTACTTAGAATCCCGAACTGTGTCCCATGTACATGCCGATTTTATGTTACGTTATATTTTTACACAAATTGTTTTGTTTATTCGTGTACTTCTCTTTCACTCGATGTTTTATTTAAACCAATTTGTGGTTCTTGATTTCATCAATTTGGAACAAATGCTTTATTTTGATTTTGAAATTTCAATTGTTTACCTTGATAAACTCAAGGTTGCTATTGGAACTTTTCTTTCACAAACTTAATGGATTTCCATATTGTGATAATAGAATATTGTTTATCTATTTTATTTCAAAATTTTAATTTATATGTTGTAATGTTCACATTATTTCATCTCAATGTTTTATTTGAACCAATATATTGTTCTTGATTTCATCAATCTAAGACAAATACTTTATTTTAATTTTGAAGTTCTAATTATATACTTGATAAGCACAGAGTTACTATTGGAAAATTTTTCTTTTGACAAACTTAATCGATTTCAATTTTTTAATATTAAAATTTCGTTTATCTATTTCATTTCGAGTTATTTCCAATTTACATGTTTATAAGATATAATTGTTTATTCATCTCGACGTTGCCATTGGTCACGTCTATGTTTTATTGGATATTTTCATTTGTTAAACATCATGATATTTTGATACTTAAAAGTTTTGTTTATTTAAGCTATTCTCGAACCTAATGCGTTATCAAGTTACATATTTATATTTCGTTGGTTAAATGCCACGCTTACTTCTCGACCCCATTCTTTCAATCACATGTTACGATGTTCATAATTCTAAATGCTTCATTCTTTAACTTCATTACGTCATTTATTTCGTTTTTCAAATCGTTTACTTGGTTTAGACTCGATGATTTTATTTACTTGACTTAGTGTTTCGCGTCGTCCTTGGTCTGAATGGTCTATCAATATGTTTTAGTAATGCTTACCCTTTAAATTCATTAATTTTTTTTATTTTCAACGTTCTATATGAGAATTTTATGTAATTATAAAGTCCATGTCTTAAAACCACACAATAGAGCAAGTTATATGGACCATCCGACGATAGAGGTAATTATGGGTCGACACGTAATTATCAAAGTCCTCGCTTGGAAAATATAATAAGTCCGGTTGTGTGAAATAACTCAGAACTTGGAATGATTTTTGGAGAACGGGGCAAATACAATATGATAAGGGCATGGTGGATACACCGCTGGTACATCCTATATATAAGTGTCATTGTCATATTTCCTATTTGTGGCGTTCTTTCAGGTCATTCAAAGATCTACGTTATTTTATTTTAATTATGCATGTATAAAATTTCTAAAATTTCCAACAACTCCGTTTATTAGTTGTTCTCTTTTAATTTTTTTTATTTTAATTTCGGGATGAAATTTCTAAAAGTTGTAAGTCCTGTAACATTCGTTACTTTTAAAACCCGAAAACCCGACCCATTTTAAATTTTCGGTTTTGTTTCTATTTAAATTCATATACTTTAATAATATTATTAATTAATCTCAATATAATGTGATCATTTCTATGCAAATATACTTTTTTACCATCCTTGGAAGATTGCATACTCATTTAAAGATTATTTATTCATGAACTTTTCCCATGCAAATCATTAGAATAAATATTGGATTATTATTATTATCATCTTTTTCGTATGTTGTTTTTTAAATTAACTAATAAAAATAAAGCAATTAATGTTTTAATTAAATAAAATTTACTAAAAGAGTTAAAACACTTTGAAAACCTTTTAAACCATTTTAATTTTTGTTTTTAGTTATATTAAATATGATTAATTTTCATAAATCTCATAAGACATAACTACTTTATATCTTCACTATAAAAGGAGGACAAATCCTCTATTATTTTCACATCTCAATCCACTATTTTCTTAAGATTGAAAGCACTAACAAGTAAATTTTATGATTCCATGCATTTTATAGTTTTGTTTTGATTTAATGTTGAATGTCCATAATTTTTTCTTCATGATCATGTTACTTTTATCATAAAAATTTTATATTTTGGTCTTAAGAATCATTATGATCATGGATATTCAAAACAAACACTTTGATTTTTCTAAATCTTGGATCAAACCTAGTTATTGTGCAAGAACAAGCATTAATATATATTTATCTAAATCTTTTGATTTGTTGATCATCATAAACTTATATACTTTCTTTTAAATATAATGATTTATAAAAATTTCTTTTATTTAAAATATTTTACAATATATATAACATACTTCATATCTTTAAATTAATAATTTAATAAATTAATTATTTTTTATGTTATTTCAACATAAACTAATATTTATAATTTCTTTAAAAGAATTTCATGCAAAACAATTAAGTTAATTAATTAGTAAATTAATTTATTATGTTACAAGAATAAACATAAATTGTTATTAATATTGTTATTTTATCTTATATTAGTAAGTTATAATTATTTATTTACAAATCATTCTTCAACTAATAAGCATCAAATGATATATATAAACTTTATTCATTTTTGTTAAACTCATTACAAATCCCAAAGTCTCCATTTGTCATAGGTTAATGAAATATATATATTAAAATTAATGCCTCATTCCTTAAACTAATATTATTTAACTTTTATAATCCCAATAGTTAGTCTTTATATGTTGTATTTCCTTTTTAATTCTAGTTCGTGACGTTCAATTGCTTCGATTTCATTTACGTACTTCCGGTTTTATTTCAAGTTTGTCTTTAACATCAAGGTGAGTTTCTCACACACCTTTTTACTCTTTTTAACTATTTTGGGGGAAGCATATATATCCTATCAAAAATTCAATTTATTTATTTATTATCTACAAACTACAATTCGCATCATGGACTTGTGTGTTTACTTGTTACTTGCTCAATTATTACGTGCATGAATTTCTTCGATAAGTATGATCATACGCCCCCCTTTGCACTCATGGACCATTTGTTTCTGGTGGAAAAGGGACTCCGATCTGAGTACGTTGGTGCACAATCCCAACTGGAAAAGAAATTCATTTATTCTTTACACTTATGGACCATTGTTTCTAATGTAAAGAACCCTTATGTGATTTTCACAAGTTTTCATGGAATTGTATGGTTTTTATATATTATTTTCAACTGTGTGAACTCACCAACTATTCAGTTAGTTAACTTTATTTTATATATATGCTACAGGTACTTTCGTTTGAGGATGAATTGACGAAGATACTAGAAGTTAGGTTATTTAAATAACAAACAAGAAAACATTTGTTTTGTTTCTTCTTTTTTGTGTTTATTCATTTGAAATAACATGTGTACTTGATGCTTTGGAATGAATTAATGATTATATTTTCACTTAATAGTGTCACATGTGTTTTGAGCAATATGTACGTCACACTCAGGCGTTTCCGCTTTAGGCGGGGTGTTACAGTATCTATATAATTGCCTACCATGAAATCCTATGTGTCGCTCTCAGGTTGTTCCCCACATTCTCTAGAGCTACCAGATTATTTGATTTCTAAATTGAGTCTTCTCACGCATTTGACCCGAATTAATGGGTATGGGTCTTACCAAACCCGGATAGTCTTTAAATGGGTTATAACATCTCATACATTTATGAAACTCTTTCATAATCAAACAATAATTTTTGCGGGTCATGGGTCTCACCAAACCCGGATACTCCTAAACGGGTTATAACATCTCATTTATTTGTGAATAACCCCTTAATCATCAAAGAATAATTTACATAGGTTATGGGTCTTACCAACCCTAATAGCCCTCAAATGGATTATAAGATCTCATTTATTGGTAAACACTATCATTAAACCCTAATTTAATTTATCTCCTTTACATGTTCTCTGTTGCTGGTGTATCATCTTCATCACCGGTTAACTTCCGATACCACCCACCATTGTCAACTACATTAACATCCCCCTTTTCATTAGACAATTATTTGTGTTCATGTTTGTTCATTTAAAAAAATCTATATGATCGTGTCCGTTTATGTTTGTTCGTTAAAAATCTAAAAAACCTACACATCTCAATGGTAAAAACTCAAATGCTAAAATAACAAACTAATATATATGTATTAAATTAAAACTAGACTACATTAAAAAATAAAATAAATCATCATAAAATAGCAAAACGATTAAAACAAAAACTTGAATAAACCCCCGTAACACGGGAGGATCAAACTAGTGTGTGTGTGTATATATATATATATATAAAGGTTCAAATAAAAAACAATTGTTTTGTGAAAAGTGTGAGAAGACTTTAAAATAAACCACCTAAATAGGAAACTATACCATGTAAATAAGAAACTATACAACTTTTAAAAACTAACAATCTTAACCACTAGATCCTAAATCCAAGGTCTACATTTATTCTTATGTTTCTCACAAAACTATTGTTTTATACGTTAACACTACCTATATATATATATATAAATCTATATAATACATATACTGTGATTTTCTTTTTTTTTAAATACATCCATCCAACCATGACCCCACCCATGTTCCAACTCATCTGACATGTTCTGCAAGAACACATTCATTGAAATTCTTTTGGAATAATTCATCTTTCAAGAATCTCCCACTTCAATGGTAGTATAGACTCAAGAATGCCAACTAAGCTTGAAAAATGGTCATAAATCTTCTATTGAAGATGGTTTAAGAATATCATAAAAATATCTCAAAATTCACACGATTTTATAAGACAGAAGTCATACTATTTTTTATAAGATTTTATAAGATAAAAGTCACATAAATGTTAAAAGTTTTTAAGAATAAACATAGATTTATGACCCAAAAATAGTTTGTCGATTTTAAAGGAACTTCAAACAAATTCATCAACGGATCAAGACACCACATTTTCAATTTAAAAAAAAAAAAAACTAATACTCAAGAGATACCATACTTTCTTTATTAGTCACCGATTATTTAAATCAAGGACTCATGTTTAAATACATTAATAACCCGACAATTTTAAATGTCCATAGTCGATCATGTTATAAGTAATTCGAACTAAGTAGTTGGGTGGGATCTTGTCATCGGAAGCTACTAAATACTTGAATTTTAAATATGTTATCATTTGAGTCATGTTTTGTTGCATGATTACCGAGTCGCATGTAGCCAACGAACATGTGATAACTCGTTTTAAGTATGTGGACTTTTTTTTAAACCACTACATATATTTATATTATTCCCCGGTCATCAGTAACTGAAAAAGGTGATATACGTAACATGAGTCAAGTTATTCTAAAAATGATGATAATGATTTGCGGCTAAAAAAACTCTCAAAAAAATAATAAAAGTCATATATACATAAAAATCGAAAAAATTAAATGTTTCCCATCTTCTAATCAAAATTTCAGTTTTATTTATATTTTAAGTTATGATTTTTTTTTATCTTTTTAGATATTTTTTAAAAGATGTCTTTAAACCACAAATCCTTTTTATATTTCTTATTTTTCTCTCATGTTGTATTTTTCCTACGTAACATTAAATCATCAAATCAAAAGAGGGTTTTTTTAACCAAATTAAAAACATATTCTAGCCTTTCTTTTAGTCTTCCTACTAAATACTTACTGTAAGAAAAAAAGTTATTAGAAATTTAGAATCTTCTCTTAATTGTTACCGTTAGAGAAACAATCTTTTCATATCTTTTGTATTTATTTTTCAACTTTTACACGTTTAATATTCTATTCATGAATTGTTACCGTCATTTACAAGCCATTATAATATTTATTTTTACCACTCAGAACCGACATTGCCGCCGTTTGAAACGAAACAATTTACGGTACGCTTTCTGTCTGCAAAAACCCTAATTGCGATCGATTTTAATATAGTTGTATTTGTTAGGGTTTACATGTTCTTAAATCTTAATTAATATGGTTTGGTTCGTAAGTTGGTTAAATTCTTTGAATAATAATAATAATAATTGGTTTGCATACTCTGCTGTTGATTGATCATCTTTTGCAATAATATATAGCGCCTTCCTGCCAAGTATCACTAAAAACTTATGTTTGTTTTTTATAAATAATTACTTTCGAATGAATAATAGTTTTACGTGTATGTTTTTTACTTTGATTTTTGAATACACAATTTGGATCATTAAAATTTGGCTGATTGATATCCACAGTTATTAGCATCTGCCAAGTGGGTTAAGGAGTTCATTTAGTTTTGCAAGCTTCTCGATCGATAATAATCGATTTTTTAACTACCCTGAGATCATTATGGATGTTTCTTTGACATAATTTCATAAACAGATTCCACCAGTATAATGATTTATTTTTATTATAAATTTCTTATATACTCTTGTCATTATTCTGTCTGTTTCATCTATGTATCAAGGATTGTTTTCTTAGTACTCAAGATCTTTGCCTTGTTTTTTCCTTTGTGTTGATTTGGACTTTGTTCTCTGTTTTTTTTTGACATCTTACTTTATCTGAATTCGACTTTTTAGTTAATGTGATGCATATGTTATAAATGTTTTCCATTGGTTTTTATTTTCTCGTTCAAGCTTATTATATTTTGTAACTTTTGACCCATTTTACTATATTCGGGAATACTATAACTAGAACACCTAAACGCCCATTTCAAAGGGTATTGTACTTTGAGGGTTGTACACTGCCCTTGATGTGCGTGTTTATGGTGTTTGAGTGATTACTTTTTTGATAATGGTGGTGTTTGTGTTGTTATTTTGTGTTGAGATCTAGTTTGTTAATTTATCTTTTTTTTTATCATGATATTGAGATCTTTTTTCTATAATTTATTGGAGATGAATTACCATATATTTGAGAATGAGAATCCAGTTGCTAAAACACCTAAATCCTCATTTCAACATGTCTTGTACTTTGAGGCTTGTACATTTCGGTTGATGAGAGGTGTAAATAGGTTGTTTTAGTGGGGATCACTTTCTTGATAAAGGTGTTTATTCGGCAACTCCATTTTTTCTTATTTTGACTTTTTTGGTTTTTTGTTAATGTGATTTTTTGTTTTGATTTTTTCTGTTTTGTTGAGCTACAAGTCACCCTTTAACTAGAACACCTAAATATCCATATGAAAATGTATTGTACTTTGAGGCTTGTACATTGCATTTGATAAGGCGTATTTAGGTTTGTTGTTGAAGGGATTACCTGGAGTTTTAGTTGCTACTCCATTTGAATTGATTTTATTATGTTAATTTATTCTTTTTCATGTTATTAAGATCTTTTTTCCTAAAATTTATTGGAAATGGCTCGTTTTTCTTATATTCGAGAATTGAGAATCTACTTACTAGAACACCTAAACCCTTATTTCAAAGTGTCTTGTATTTTGAGGCTTGTACTTTTCGGTTGATGAGGTGTATATAGGTTGTTAAGGTGGTAATACTGTCTTGATAAAGGTTTTATTTCTGTTGCTACTTCATTTAAATTATTTATTTGTTTATCTTCTTTCATGATCTTTTATTTTGGCTTTTTATGTATTGTCTCTGTGTTGTGACTTCCAATTTTTTGACTTTTAGACTTTCTGACTCGTTTTTCTGTTAGTCTTTTTGTTTTTGTTTTTCTTATTGTTAAGACATTTTATTTTATCTTACTTTTTAATCATGAAGGTTCTTTATTTTATTTTATATATATATATATATTTGTTTTCTGTTGTATTTAACATTTTCCTACGTAACATTGCATCATCAAAAAAGGGTGTTTTTTAAACAAATCACAAACATATTCTACCTTTTTTTTATCTTCCTACTAGAATACTATAAGAAAAAAATTATAATCTTCTCTTAATTGTTACAGTTGAGAAATAATCTTTTCGTATCTTTTGTATTTATTTTTCAACTTTAGTATTCTATTAATTGTTACCGTTAGTATTAATCTTTTTGTATTTATTTTTCAACGTTAGTATTATACTATAAGAAAAAAAAATTATAATCTTTTTGGAAAAAGCCTAATTGCGATTGACTTGATATTGAATTCAGTTGTTTCGTGTTTGTATTTGTTAGGGGGGTTTACCTGTAGATTAATTATTTGCTTACATGCTCTTAATATGGTTTATAAATTATATTCTTTGAATAACTGGTTTGATCGTCTTCGAATAATCGGTTGATGAGGTGTAAATAGGCTATTGTGGCGGGGATTACTTTTTTATTCTTGATAAAGGCATTTATATCTTACAACTCCATTTTATGCTTATTTTGACATTTTTTGTTTTTTTGTTAATGGGATAATTATGTTTTGATTTTTACTTTTTTTTTGACTTACAAGTCTTACTCTTATAAGAAACTCTTTAACTAGAACACCTAAACACCCATTTGAAAGCGTATTGTACTTTGAGGCTTGTATATTGCGCTTGATGGGCGTATATAGCTTGTTCTTCTAGGAATTGCCTTCTTGATAACGGTGTCTCTGTTACTACTCGGTTTAAAGTGATATTTATTATGTTTATTATCTATTTTTCATATAGTTTATTTGAAACGACTTGCCTTGTATTCAGGAAATACGAATCCACTTACTAGAACACCTAAACCCTCATTGAACCGTTTCGTACTTTGAGGCTTGTACTTCTCGATTGATGAGGTTTGAATAGGTTGTTGTCATGGGATTACTTTCTTGATAAAGGTCTTTTTTCCGTTGCTACTCTTTTAAATTATTATTGTATTTTGTTTACTTATCTTATTTGATGATTTTTTATATATTTTTTGGCTTTTTATGAGCCGTGACTTCCAAATTCTTTTGACTTTTGAACTTTTTGACACGTCATTTTAATCTCTTTGTGCTTTTCTTGTTTGACATTTTGTTTTTATTCTACTTTCTAGTCATGAAGTTTTTTTTTGTTTTTTCAACAAACCTGTGTGGTTTTAGAACCACCTACTGAATTTCTTTTCCTTTGTGTTGATTCAAGTATTGTTCTTATTGTTACATTCAAGTTTTTTCTCTCCTTGTGATGAAGTTTTTGAAAGGATAATTTAGCAGGTTTATTTGATTTTGGTCTTTTAGTTAATGTGTTGCATATGTTATAAATGGTTTTCATTTTCACTTCAAACTTAATTGATTTTGTAACTTTTGATCCATATATTTGACCTATTCTTACTATTATCTGGAATCCTGCAAGTACCACACTCGTTTTAAAGGGCATTGTACTTTGAGGCTTGTACATTGCACTTGATGGGATGTACTGTGGTGGTTGTTACATGGATTCCTTTTTTAACGAGAGTGTTTATGCTATTACTTTATTTGTGTTGATTTTGACGTTATTGTTCTTTAATCTAAGTTTTGTTTACTTCTGTTTTATTTCTACTTTTCTACTTATCGTCTTTTTTTACTTGGTTAACTTTTGTTTGAATTCTACTTTTTACAAATGGTATATATTTGGCATTTGAGAACCTAATGACCCGTTTCAAAAAGCAATGCACATTATTGTTGATCGGGTTCATGTAGGCTGTTATGATAATGAGGTTTGCTTTTTTGAGGTTTGTTTTTTTTTCTACTCTAGTTTTGTTAATTTAGAACTTTATATTTTAATGTTTTTTCTTGGTTACGAGTTATTTTGGGAATTTTTAGATTTTTGCTTCTTATTTCTCTTACTTCATTTGGTGGCGGAAGTGGCGGAAGGTTAATCAGGCATCATGTGGTGGCGTTGATAGCCGAAAGACAATGGTACATGCACCAATCGGCGGTGTTCTGAAGGTTGAATGTTATGTGTCTTATGTCCAAGGCTTGATGCAAACTACTATCGAGCCGGGGGTCTCACCGGAAGCAGCCTCTCTATTCCTAAAGGGTAGAGGTAAGGTTGTCTACATCTTACCCCTCTCAGACCCTACCATAGCATTGCTATTGGTGGGATATACTGAGTACGATGATGATTTGATGATTTCTCTTACTTCAGTTGATTTTGACCTATTATATAGTGGCTTATATGTGCTGATTTCAACATTTTCTGTTTTTGTTGATTTTGAACTTTTTTAAATACTCACATTAGTTATTCGTACCTGAAATCTAAATTCGTTACTTGAATTTTTCTTATTACTTTATTTGATATTGACTTGTTATTGTTTTCTGTTTCTTCAGTTGATTTTGATAATTGGTGATCTTCATATAGAAAACATAACCCACAAAGTTGTGCTTTCACTGTTCTAAATGATTTTGCTTAAATACTACAAATTAAAAAAGAGAAAATCAGATACTTGGTTATGGTATTAAGATTAATCTTTATGTCGCTGTATTGTGATGAACAATTTTAAAATGTTGGTTCCAGCTTACTGCTTGGAAAAGTGGATTAAACATTGATTATATTGAGTTGAAACCGAACCAAGTCGATTTTCGGCTGGTGTCATTTAGGTTGAATACTTGAATAGGTTTTCAGTTTGGTATTAGAATTGGCATTACCCCGGCCATTTAATTAAAAATAGGTGGAAGGGTTGAAAGTTTATTTAATAATGAAATGGGTGAGCGCTGAAAGTCCCCACAATGTTTTACTTAATGCTTTCACGCCTCCTGGATTGATTTAATCACACATTTCAGATTTGTTTTAATCTTGTTTTGTAATAATATCATGGTTGTAAATATCGCGCCTAGGCCATGTGTACTTCCCACTTAAGCCGAGTACTCGGCGAGTTATCCCAGAGTACTCCCCAACTAAGGCCGAGTTGACAGCGCCAAGTGACTTTTGCGATCATGAATAATATTATATGCATGGCAGGTCAACTTCAAGCCAACCTGAAATAAGTACACAAAGCTTGAATTCATCTTCAGACCCAATAAGTCATTGAATGCCCCTTTCCATTTTTATGTCTATCTAAGTTTCTTGATTATCGATTTTTTGAATTCCCCTTTTCACTTATGTGTCAGCGTAATTTTTGAATGTTTTACTACTATTAGATTTGCTATTTTTTTTAATTTGGTTTCTTGCTACCAATTTGGATATAAGAATGCCTTCTTAAGTTATCCAATTTGTTTTACTTGCAAATATTAGTTTTTTTTGTTACTTGTATTGGTTTTCTTAGCTCGTGTTAACATTGTTTTTTTTAAAGTTGCAAATGTTAAATTATATCAGTTTATTATATGCAGTTATGTGACCCAATGGGCTTAGAGTTAATTTGTCTTAGAATTGGTTCCTTCTATAAATGATGCAAGCATAATCAGCAATCTTTGTTGCTTTACCTTCTTATGTGACTTTTTTGCTTTCTAGTTTTTAATGATTTGTAACTTTTTGTTAATATGTGTTTACATGCTATTCTTGATGCTTATAAGTTGCATTTCATTTCAGTATTGGTATTGTTATGTAGATGCTAAATTTTTTAATGTTCATTTTGGTTTTTGGAATATTTGAGTATTATAAAAAAAAAAAAGAATTTTCCAAGTATGGATAAAAAGATTTCTCTTACTATTTCTTCGTTGTGTCTATTTGATTTGTGAATATGTTTTACTACTTTTAGTTTTATATGTTTTTCAAATGATTTCTTTGGTTCCATAATTAGCATCAGCCAAGTGGGATAAAGAATTCATTTTGTTTTGCAAGCTTCTCAATAGTTGAATTCCTAAGTACCCTTTTGGATTTGAGATCATGTTTTGATAACACGGTTTTGGTGATTGAAATCTGAGTTATTTGCACAATTAGCATCCGCCAAGTGGGTCAAGAATTCATTTTGTTTTGTAAGCTTCTAAATGATGAATTTATTTAAAACCTTTTTTTGGATTTGAGTTCTATTTTTTATGTTCATTTTGGTTTTAAAAAAGCTGGCATTTTTAAGAGTAAAATCTGCCAGGCAGGTAGGGATGAAAGGTTTTCTTTTTTCTTTTCTTTATTTAGTATACATGTAAGTTTCATGATTTCAGATTTCATTATTATGTCTTTTTAATTTATTACTTTTATATGTTTTAGGGTGAAAGGTTTTTTTTCTTTTTTTTGGTATACATGTAAGTTTCTTAATTTCAGATTTCATTATTATGCCTCTTTGATTTATTACTTTTATATGAAATCAAGAAACTTACAATCAACTCATTATTATCCTTGGTACGACCGCAAGGTACGGCCGTTGAGATGGGTTTAGGTAATTCCGACCGTTGGAATTACCTAAACCCATCTCAAATCAACTCATTATCCTTGGTTTGAGTTTATTAATCCAGTCCGCCAACACGTAACTCTTGAACCTGTTAATCCACCATGGGTTATTATCGAAGTCAAACAAAATCGTTTCCGGTACTTGGTAACACTCCAAGCCGTCAAGACACAAGATGATTAGATTAAGTCAAGGAGAATGGGTCGACATGATATCCACCACTAACACAATTGTCAATTTACTTTGTTCAATCAACTAGTCCTCTCCTTTTTTCCATTTATTTGGGTCGACATGCCTTAAATAATTATGAAAAGTTTACGAAAACGTTTTACAAAAATGATTGAGATTTTATGGGGTGTCTCGTGAAGGACAAGCAGCCTTTCTAGAAGCCACGACTTTTCGCCTCGTCATTCCTACAACCTCTTTCGGTGAGAAGTTACCTTCCCCTTCCTTTTTTATTACACGTGTGGCTTGTTAGCTACACAAACTACTACACGTAAGATATGTTGTGTATATAGAACACGAGTTCTCACACTCGCTGCTTCAGAGTTATCATATAAGCAAACTTATTTCACAATACATTTAGTCCTCCCTCAGAGATCACAATTTTAAACTTTTCAAATTCTTACGATATGACCCGTTAACTATCAACACATTGTACTACCAATTAATATTGCTATAGGCAGTTGGCCCATAGCAATTGCTACCAGTCATTTGTGACCGGGGTTTTAGATTCCTTCTAGGCCGGTTTGACCAACACCCCCACCCCCCAAATCAAATAGTCCTTCGTTCCATTCCAAAATCACATATCAACATTCGAATTTGCCTTGTTCTGGTTGAAAATAGGGCACCCAAAAGCAATCATCACCATTTGAAATATAATCATAGCAGTTCTTAATCGGTTAAATTCGAAATGGCAAGTGCTTTTTATACTTAGAATGATAGGAATGTACTTTCTAAATTTAAAAATACAGAATACAATTATACAACCAACAACCAACATTTGTATTGAATAAATTACGAAAATAGGCAAGTTTGTTCCAAAACTTTACAAACGAGGCAAAGAAAAAAACCACAATAGACATAGTCACTAGGATTTCAACACATAATCTTGTGGGCTCAAATGACTAAAGAGACCCTATATGTTTTCCATTCAGAATGACTTGACACCTCCCTTATCATGATATGTTTTTAAATAAATGTGAAAAACGAGGTAAGACGGTGCCTTCTTTTCGAAGGCTTTAAAGGCGTCCAACAAGTCCTGCCAGACACTTTTTTTTTGCCTAGACAAGCCAAATGCCTAACCAACTTTCCAAGTCAGATCTGTATACAGTGGCTAGGCTACGACAATGCTGGTTGGGTGATAGCACTGTTTAACAAGTTTGGCTGCGACGGTGCCTAACATGGTAGATTCTCAGCACCTAGGCATAAAGGTTGCCCGACTAGGTCTGCTCCTTTGGTGCCTAACCCTCACTACCTAGGCTTTAAGGGTGCCCCGTAGGTTTGGCTTCTTTGGTGCTTGAATTGTCCCCAAGAATACTAAGATGACCCGTAATACGGGTACCCTTACCCTATCACTTAAAAATTGGCCATCATTTTCAACTTGATCATTTGTGTATGTGTAACATCATTTTAAAAGAAAACTTTGCATCCACTTTTGAAAAGATAAGACTGTATGTCATAAGACAAACTGTGATTGAAAGAAACCAAACAGAAATATAATATGATTAGAAGGTGAATCACACGATTCAATCACTATATCGAAACATGAGTGATAAAGTCAAAACCAAACTGAAATATAGATTGGTTTTCTTGGGCCCGGCCACTCGGCCAGTAGGGAACTAGGGATGCAATTCCATTTTCTATTGGGCCTTCGATGGACCCATCTAACAAACAGCAAAAATCCATACTAATGTCCTTAATAAAAGTTGCCACTAAATTTATTGTAAATGCAATGGGATTATAACAAGTGCTTTGATACACAACATATCATGTAGGAATCTTTTGATGCCTTTTCATGATTAATGGAAAAGAATGTTCTCTCTAGGCCTCAATGTGAAATAGAAACACACGTTTTTAGTTTTTGGATGACAAAACAGTTAAAGAAAGCACGAGTGATAATGACCGACACAACACCAAAACAACCTTACACTTAAACGAAAATATCATGCTTTATGTTCGGTCCAAGTTGAGTTGTAAGTAAATATGTGAAGTCGTTTCTTGACCCCTTTGTTCCAGCAACTTGTTCAACAGGGTCGTGTCCGAGTTACATGATTTTAAGCCTCATGAATACTTTTTTAAGGTTGTAATGCTAGAATTAAATATGGTACTCACTTTATGATAAGATAATAACCATAAACCGTAGAATCTCTCACCCATAGCAAAACTATTGGTGGGGTTTGGAGAGAGTGAGATTGGCAAACCATGCATCTATCCCACGGAATAGATAGGCTACTTCTAAAAAGACTCTTGGCTTTAATAAAGATCTATATAAATTATATGTCTCCGGTTACTATTGCTATAACAAAATAGTTTATAGTAATAAAAAGTATACATTGCAGATACACTTACAATTATACATGAACAGTTAAAGGTAAAGAGGCATGTTCTTGGCCATCAATCTTATCTCTTAACACAACCCACAACTAAATGTTGCCTTTCAATTATAGTGCATTATAGTGCACCACCAAATATTCTACATTTGTATAAATACAAAAAAGGACACGAGCATTTGTTTCATATAAAGTTGATATATGTACAAAATGGCAATCATGATGTATTCAAGTAGATAAACTGTCTTTAATAATATATAATCATAAATAAAGTCAGATTATTAGCTAGTTTGAGTAGTCTCAAAATTAAACATGCTATATTGCTCTGAATGACGTAGATCATCGCTTTAATAAACGAAGATTTTGATAGTATTTTCTAAACCATTGATTAATGATCTTCACTTCCTCTCGTCGCTGATTAACCAACCACTCGGGATCAGTCTCCCTCGAGTTTAATATGTCCAAGCAATGTGAACCTGCAGGTCCAAATCAACCGAATTGAAGCTTTAGCTTAAAGCACAAGTCATCATCATTATATGAACCTTATCAAAACATACCATTAGTTGTTTTGATGGCAAGTATGGACTCTGAAATATCTTCTAACACTCTGCAATAACGTAAAAGAGAAGATACCCATTAGTTGTTTACACAATCATATATTTTTAAAGGGATGTAGCCTTTTTCGGCATGCTAGGGTTTATGACTTTAAGGCATGTCACAATATACCCATAACATATATCATTTAAAAAAAACATAAGTAATGTGCATACCCTCCGCTGCTATATGGATCTCGCAAACCATTAGAGAAAATGATGTTACTTCCAAACTTGCTAAGTATCAACCTTATGTCCTACAATGTTGTACACAAAATGGACATTAGGTCATATAAACTGTGAAATAGATCAAAACCCACAAAATCAAATATATATATTTCTTATAAAAAAAACAGTTACCTGACCGCCATAATATGTTGTAGTCCAATGTGGTCGAGGCATAACGCCAAACATTTTGTGACAATCGTTGTTGTGTTCTTTCGCGTCATAAGGCGAGCTCGGGAACATGCTTACATTACTAGTTATACCAATGGGAATCACCATCTCACTACAAGTCTATAACATAAGGAAAAAAGTTTAGTGTGTGAATAAATTTGTAATTTTTAGAAAATATAACCAATTAGTAGATTTTCGTAGCTTAATTAATATTTATATACAACTCTATCTAATGTATGAAACTACTTACTTGCCATTGCCATCCAATGGACGTTTGAGAAATTTTCGATGTTGTGTTATAGCATGGTTGAACCTGTCGATAGACAACAACACCCGCGAATATACGATCAAGGAAATCGGTGGCATTGCTTGCTCCATCGATGCCTTGACAAATTTGGGTCGTTGGATACTTTGGTGGAGCATTATATTGAGCTGCAACCGCATACATGGTTTCTAAGTACTCCTCGAGCTCATTGGACTTTTTAATGGCCTTAACAAATAATTAATAAAACAAATTAATTAAAATAAACAAGATAAACTAAACTGAATCATGATAATTAAATGAAAAAATATTAACATTACTTACGAACAAGTTTTGAACTTTTGGGAGAGAATAGCAAGACCATTTGGCATCGAAGCAACTCTATTGATCTCGCTCCACGATTGCTTTATAGTCTTGTAACAATTTTCGCTCGCTTCCTAAACATATAAACAGTTAAATCAATGTAACACAGTTTATTTAAAAAAACTCGTTTTTTCACCTTGAAATCTTTGGTAACGATTGAATAATAAACCATCTTGAGGTGTTAGATTGTCGAAGTATAGAATGGGGGCCGATGAAGCAAGAGCGCACCACAAGTAGCGATATCGAGGATACTTGAGACGAAACCACGACGCGAGCACTAAAACAAATGATTTTATAGCAATAATTACAACATATGTAACATTTGATATATAAGTTTTAAAGGTTAAGTGACTTACTTCCACCATATGACCCCCCAATAACAATAATAGGAGAATTATGTGCATGTAGTTTATCTTTGATATGAAGCAATAACTCGGCATAATCTGCTAATGCTTGGGCCGAGTTAAAATATCCACGAATCGTCTCGTTTTTTCACCGATTCTCTCATGGCATCTATGGATTCCCGGGTCCACCCTTTAACCCGACCGGATTTGATTCTCCATAGAATCGATGCTAGTAACATAAATAGTTTTTAAACAAAAAGGTTACATAAAACACTAGGTAAAAATAATAAGAAACATTAAACTACATTGCACATATGTGTAAATATACTAACAAGTCCTAACACATAACCATGTAACCCTAATGTATATTCCTTGGCTCCTAGCTACTGGTTTAAAAGATTCGAGTTTAGGTTTTAATATATTCCGGCTTAAGGAAACATAAATAAACTCTAATGCATACCTCCAAGAAGACCACAAGAGCCTTAAACCGAGGAGCGGTTTCATTGTGGAACCCGAGGATGTCAACGTCTCGGTCTATGGGTCCTTCGGCACCAAGATACGCGAAGATTGGTGCACTCGTGTTCGCACCACCCCCACCATTTAGAGTTCATGATATACCTTTGTTGAAACTTGGCATAACTTTTCTGGCTTGTAGTTGAAGTGGTCAAAGTGTTTGATTATAGAAAAAAGTTTCAAAAGTCATTAGAAACCAGCAGCCGAAACACGGGTCTGGTCTTTTAGCAACGGGTTGATCGGACTGAGCGGTGGAGCCTTGTTGCGTGCACTGATGGTTGTGATCGGGTTCAAGGTGACCACAAAGAGAAGAAGCCATTGAAATACGAATCTCATGGTTTGAGTCATGAGAGTATGACTTCTAATGAAACATATAAAATTTTCTAGGAAGCTAATGTACTATTTATAATGGCTTGTTTTCAAGTTGATTGATAAGTTACAAATTTGAAAAATAAATTAATAAATTTTATATTGATGTATACGTGATGTACTCGAACTAGGCTTGATATAGTCATTGACAATCCTTGAAAACAATTAATCCTTTTTTCTTTCTTTCTTTTGAAACTGTAAAAATATCATTGAATTAGATGTTAAACTTAAGACCATTAGATATTAAGCCTTAGCCATCAACCTATGCCACTAAACCGAAACTAATCAATATAACTTTTGTTTAATTTTAAATTATTTTTATTGTGTAAAGGTGGGATGGAAAGTGTAAATAAATTCTTTCATGGTTTAACTTCAATTAAATCTAGCGTATTAATCGGCGACTATAACAACCATATTAACAAATTCTATCTTCTACACATCTTTAGCAACAAGTTTGTTTTTACTCAATTATTTTATCATTAAAAAATCATGATAATTACTGCTTTTATATTTTTGCAATGCATTGGATTCAAGCATCATATATAAAAGAAATTTGACTTTAAAGAAAAGAATTATTGAATTAAAATAATCTCACATTTAATGAGTTGGCCAATAATAATTTCACCTGAGTTATTTTCTTCTAACAGTCCCATATTTTTTCAGATTTTTTTGTTTTTATGATGTAGCTAAATGAGTTGGCACACACACACTCCAATAAACCTACATGCCTTTTCAGATCGCACACACACCCCAAAACACATGGCTGCTACGACGTTGTTTTGCACCACATCGTTTCACACTGGAATATCCTCTAACCATCATCGGACAACTCTATCGTCTTCAACCTCTATCCTGACCTTCACCAGCCGCTCACCTACCTCTCTTTGGAATACACCGTCCGGCGGTGGTTGCGTCAGCTTCCAACGCCGTAGAAGTCGAGAAACCAGCGGTTTCGAATTGTGGGTTAATAAGATCAAAGAAAGAAAGAAAAAAAAGTCATGTAGGATTTTTAAAATGCCAACTCATCTGGCCACATCAATAAAAAGTTAACCACGCTAGTTATATTTACGGGAGATCATAAAACAAAAAACATGGAAAAAGTGGGACTGCTAGAGGGAAATATTTCAGCTGAATTATTATTGACCAACTCATTAAAGATGAGATTATTTTAATCCAATAATCCTAAAACAAAATTATCATGTATTACTCCCTCCGTTCCATTATAAGTGTCCTAGTTTGACTTTTCAAGTCTTTCTTTTGCAACCTTGACCGTAAATATTTTTTTTCGTGTCATATAATACTTGATGAAAATTATATCAATGTAAAATACATTTAAAACCCAATCCATTCATATATTTTGCATCAAATATTATATAACACAAACAAAGATATTGTCGGTCAAGTTAAACAAGAAAGACTTGAAAATTCAAATTAGGACACTTATAATGCGACGGAGGGAGTACTATTTATGTAACAATTTTACAATACCTTGCTAATATGAGGATTGCTTATAAACATAGCTATTCAGATTACTCGAATTTTAGTTCTTTAAAAGTGAATTCCTGAAACTATTTAAATTCAAAATGTGAATTTGATTATGGATGATTCGTGTAAATTATAAATAAGTAAATAAATAGATGTAAAATATATGAATCCACTTATAAGTTATAAATGATTTGTATTCGGATAGTTGAATTGGTTTATAAATTATAAATTGAGTTGAATTTGAAAACAAATTTGAATATTCCGTTTTGGACACTAATTTGCTTGGGGGGCGAATTCGAGTTTGTAATTCGAATGCAAATTGGTTTGAAATTCACTGTTCCGAATCCAATAAATCAATAGGAGAGTGTCATATTAAAAATAGATAGTGTATAGGATTTGTTATGGGTGGATGAAATATGGATATTTTTACTTCTTAGAGAACTATGGAGCAACTTGTTTATAATTATTTTATTTTCATTTTTAATGTCAAACTTAATTTATATATTTAAAATCATAAATATACCAAACAAAGTAAACATAAACTTCATTAATTCAAATATAAATAATAAAAAACAATGCTTTTTAAATTAAAAGACATAAATATTTAATTAACTACTACCATTCATCCGAAGTGGTTTTCTTTAAAAAGTAATGTACATATGACTATTGTTAAACGCTCAACACCTTCAATCACCATCGGGTTCGTATTCCCGAAGATTCAAGCCAAACCCTCTATTTAAAAGGTAAGTGGTGGTGTTACCGACCAACTCGAGTCTTATTCGGATACCCTAAGTAATATTTCTGAAGAAATAAAATGATAATTAACTTAAAGTAAAGTGGTGACCTTTTAGTAAATTATAATGGAATGATTCGTGCAAAGCGCAATATAATGGACATGATTCGTACAAATGGATCATTCTAAAGATATCTCCATCCACTTGAAATGTTGTGAAAAATTGTATAGCATTTTAACCTTAAAATGTTAATATGTTAAATATACATGTAAATTATAATTTAAGTATCGTTATACATTATAATATAATAAACTAAATCAGTTTTAGAATTTGATATTATAAAAAAAAAAATCTCAAAGCAGAGTAAGCTTAAATGGTTTCTTAACAATTGGTCTAAACTATAATTAAAATAATTTAAGGTTCACCATAGGTAATTGTCATCAATTATTCACAAATTATTGATGACAGATTACCATCATTAGATATGTTTAAACGATTTTTAGTAGTTACAAGACATGCAATAATCAGATCATAAAGATAACAAATATCAAACCAATTAACAAATGATTAAAAAAACATATTCATTTTTGAACATATGATCAAATGTACCTTTTTTTTCCTAGACCAATTAAGTGAGGCTTGGTCATTTTGTTGACATCTATAAATAAATATAAAAATAAGTTGAATTCTCAAAAACCCTTAAATAAAATAGCATAAAATACAATAGTACATATGTGTACCTCTCTTAAAAACAAAGTAGACAATAAAACTCGAAAATATGGTTTCATAACAATCATTGTGCGTGTATATGAAACATCAACCAGTGACGAATCAAGAATTTTTTCCCATGGGGTTCACTGTTCCCGGGGGGGCTTTAGGGAGGGCGGGGTGGTCGAGGGCCCTGGCCCGACACCGTTAGGCCCGAATATTATATTTATATTTTAAATTTATATGTATTTTTATGAATAAAAAGACGTATATTTAATGTTTAAACTCAATTACATAACAACTAGTTTGGCTTAGTGGTAAAAAACATATTCATTTTTGAACATATAATCAAATGTAGGCATGTTCACGAGCCGAGCCGAGCCCGAGCCAAGGCAAGCTCAAGCTCGGCTCGATAATCAATCGAGCTGGCTCGTGTCGAGCTCGAGCTCGAGCTCTTAATCGAGCTAAAAATTTGAGCTCAAGCTCGGCTCGGTTTAATCGAGCCAAGCCCGAGCTCTTAATCGAGCTAAAAATTTGAGCTCAACCTCGGCTACGTTCGGCTCGAGTTTTCCTGTAATAATAAAAATTATATGCAACCATCAAGCTAAACTAAATAAATATGACGTTAAGATCAACACCAACCAAATACAAACTAAAAAAATACGTCTAATAACATCATCGAAAACAAAATATGTTCAACAAGTCTAAACCAAACCAAATACAAAATTAAGCAGAGAAGTATTATCTATGAGCGACGGCCGATGGCGGAGGTGAATATGAGCGGCTAGAGTTAGGGTGGAAAATGGAACGTATACTGATTATTGAGTGTGTGAACTATGAAGTATCATCCCTCAGTTACTCAGTATATGAAATTATGAATATGAACTATGGAGTGAGAAATGAAATTGAGCTGGATTAAAGGAAAGCCCAAGTGTTAAAATAATTGGGCTCGATAATTATATGCATGTATGTATATATATATAATAAATTAAAATAAAATAGTTCGAGCCAATCGAGCGAGCTCGAGTCGAGCCGGGGCTAGCTCAGGCTCGGCTCGTTTAGAAATCGAATCGAGCTAGGCTCGGCTCGTTTACAATCGAGCCGATTTCGAGCGAGCTTTCTCCGAGCTTTTTTCG
>NW_027493620.1:0-26128 GCF_021521415.1 Bidens hawaiensis
GGTCTTTTCTTCAGTTTAAGTCAGCCTGTATTCTTTTGAAATATCTTATCTTTTGTATGAGCACTGTAGGTCAGTTCCGACATCTGTCCGAAAAGCCACTTTCGGCGCAGCATGCGCACCAATCCTATTGGTTGACAGAAAAAGTGACTGGCATAATCTTTTGAAATCTTCTTTTGCATGTCTTGAACAGTGCTTATTCTGATACCTCCCATGCTTTGATCTGTAACCTGTCAGCTTTTCCCCATCCCCTGCAGCTGCCGGCATATCTTTTGATATCTTTTGCTTTTGGTTTCTTGTGCTTTTTAATATCTTTTGCTTGATTTGATAAGATCATTTCCCCTTTCAAGGGATTGTGTTCCCTTGGGTTTTCCTATAAATTAAGCTAATTTCTTGTTTATTAACACTACACACACTACACTTAAACACTCCCCAAATCTCTCTCCCTTTGCTCTCTGCCGTAGTTCCTCTGCAACGCCACTCCTCTCTTTGCCTCCGTCTTCTCTTCTGTTCTGCCCAGAATCTCGGTAAAAATAAATATATATATTTTGTTTTAATTTGTTTAACTAACAAAAATCGATACTTACTGCATATATTCAAGACACAAAAACCAATCGTTAAACCAATAACCTCTTATTTATAGGTTAACTTGTGCTTGTTTAAAAATTGGATTCTTGCATTATCTTTCAACGCACCGTTTACAAGTGAGTAATCTCGTACTTAATCCCCTTTTATTTTTAACGTTTTGGGATGTTCATGTGTTCGTACAACTTGAGTCTTAAACTTGTTTATGAAATTTATGTGCGCAAAACCCCATGTGTTATGGACGTTTACTTGGCTGTTTATTTGTATGTGTGAATCATTAACCGCTTTGTTCGGCCTATTCCGAAGTTTTCATGGATCCATTAGATGAACACGGGAGACCTATCGTTTACGGTTTTCTTGTTTTGTTAGCACATGCACGTATGATTATTTGTTTTTGTGCTCGATTGGGAGCACGGATTGAACTATGAGCTATGATCTATTTAGGCTTGATCACAATCTGATTACACCCTATGTTAAACCCCAGTTAAGCACATGTTGCGCACAGTGTTTATTATTATCTATTTATATCTATTAAACTTGATTTCTCACCGACACGCAAGTGTTGACGTTTTATTTTAACACATGTTCAGGTTTGCTGTAGCTGCTTTTGGGAATCTCAAGGACACGTAGGATGTTTTCTTTTTCTTTGGACCTAGATTAAAATGTAACAAGACAAATTATGTTATTTGAATATTTTAAGTTATGATATGATTTATGTTACTTTACGATTTGTGTTCTGCTCGTGCGCAATGAAAATGTATTTATTAAATATTGACACCCAAATAGTGTCACGAGTAATGAAACAATACGTGGCGCCCCGATGTATAATCCTCCATCGGTCGGGGTGTTACAGATTGGTATCAGAGCTCCGTGACTTTAGGATAGGTGGTTAGACGTAACGACCTAGAATACCTAAGAGTCCCTTCTCGCGCATGAGAAATATCTCATGTTTGCGCGCTAATTGTTAATTACTCGATATTTATAAAATATGCTTGCGCATACGCAGCACATGATTTCGTGTTTTATCCGCGATCTTTCGATTTTTATTGTTAAATTTCAATTTATTTCTTTACTTACATATTCGTTTGTTGTTGGGATTTAGCATTGAAAATCCGAAAAGTCATGGTGATACATGAATAGTTGATTTTCAATCCCCGTTAACTCTATGTTTTAAATTGAAGATTTGAAAAGTCATGGTGATACATGAATTGTCAATCTCCAATATTCATTTACTCGATATTTTAAATTGAGAATTCGGAAAGTCATGGTGATGCATGAATTGTCGATTTTCAATTCGAATTCATTACCTGTATTAAGTTTGCATTTAAATTCATATTTTACTTCAAAATTTGATAGCATTTAACTCCGCGAAACAAGCTTTACGACGATATACTTTGCGCTAAAACGATTTCCCATACCAAGATATTAACAAAAACTAAAACTTTTATAGAATGCCTCCGCTATCAGCTCGCCGTCATCAGAGGAGAGAAGCCGCGCGCAGACGTAGGCAGCAACGTTCCCAGGAAATGGCCGCCGCAATAGCCCAAGCCTTAAACCAAAATAATACCAACCCCTCCGGATACAATATTAAATCCTTTAATGCGGGTAACCCTCCGAAATTCACAGGGCTTGAAGGAGCCACCGTAATGCTCCAATGGCTCGAGAAAATTGAGAACACCTTCCTCCATACCCAATGCCCTCCAGACCGACGAACCTTATACGCCTCAAGTGTCCTAGAATCAAGGGCGCTTACTTGGTGGAACGGAGTAGCTCACACGCGTGGCGCAGAGGCTGCTTCTAGCATGCTCTGGGAGGAATTCAAGGAACTTTTGACTAGAGAATTCTGCCCTCCCAACGAAATAAAGCGCCTTGAGGAGGAATTTTGGAACTTGAAGCAGTACAGTGGCGAAGCGCGCGAGTACGCTACGCGCTTCCACGAACTAAGTTTGCTTGTCCCTCACCTAGTTACCACTTCCCGCCGAGCCATCGAGAAGTTTCTTGGGGGTCTCCCCATGGAAATTCAAGATTCTGTATGGGCCAGGAACCCAGCAACCCTCTCTGACGCCATCGAGTTGGCCGCTGTGCTCAGCGACAACCATGTCAAGGCAGGAACCCTGTTCCTGCGGGGAGCCGAGAAGACCAAACTCACCAAGACTGTCCCAGAACCAACAGAAACCAAGCCAGAACCCTCAAACCGTAACAACCTCAAGCGTAGGCGCAGACCCAATCATCAAGCCTACGCGCTTACCAACCCGCTCGTTGTCCAGCAACCCGCCTACCAACCTCTAGTATACGCTCCTAACCCACTGTCAACCTACCCAACACCCCCTGTAGTCCATAACTATGCCTTAACCAATCCCGCACTCCCTGCCCCGTCAACTAAGAAACCTTACACAGGAAACCAACCCTTTTGCCCAACCTGTAGACTTCACCATCCAACTCAAGTCCCGTGTCGACAATGTAACCGATGTGGCCGTACTGGTCACACTGCTGAGAACTGTAGAGTCCTTCCCGCCAACCCAATCGCGCAAACACCACCAACTTACCCGCTAAACCCACAACCAACATACCTAATCCACGACCCAGGTCGTGCTATAACTGCGGTGACCCCAGTCATTTCCAGAACGCGTGCCCGAGACTGCAAGTACAAATTACGCAAGCTAATCCGGTTAACCAAATTTCAAACCAAGTGACGCGCGGACGAGCTTTTAATATAACCGCGCACCAAGCGCAAGCGAATAATGACGTGGTTAATGGTACATTTTTACTTAACGGACAATATGCATCTATACTTTTTGATACTGGCGCCGATAGAAGTTTTATTTCTCGCGCATTTGAACAAACACTTGCACGACCGCGAGTAAACTTAAACGAAAACTTTTCAGTTGAATTGGCTAATGGTGAAACTATTTTAATAAACTCCGTGATCAAAGATTGCACGCTTAACCTTAATGAACATGATTTTCTAATCGACCTCATTCCCATGCCTCTTGGAAGTTTTGATGTTATTATTGGTATGGACTGGCTCTCGCAAAATCGCGCCGAAGTAATCTGCGCCAAGAAGTTGATTCGCATTCCTCGGGAAAATGGTCAAGATCTTCATATCTACGGCGAGAAACCATCTAACGGTCTTAAACTTATGTCATGCTCTGAAGCCCGAAGACTTTTGCGGAAGAAATGTGTCGCGTTCTTAGCTCATGTGGTCAAACCCGATGAAGGAAAGAAGAAACTTTCTGAAATCCCCATCGTGCGTGACTTTCCTGAAGTCTTCCACGATGATCTTTCTGGTTTACCTCCCGCTCGGGAAGTCGAGTTTCGTGTTGATCTTGTTCCTGGTGCATCCCCTGTAGCCAAATCTCCTTATCGACTTGCACCCGCTGAAATGCAAGAATTAGCAAGTCAACTTCAAGAGTTGACCGATAAAGGATTTATTCGCCCTAGCTCTTCGCCGTGGGGTGCTCCGGTTTTGTTCGTTAAAAAGAAAGACGGATCGTTTCGCATGTGTATCGATTACCGCGAGCTGAACAAGCTCACCATTAAGAACCGGTATCCCTTACCGCGTATTGACGACCTCTTTGATCAACTCCAAGGTGCCTCTTGTTTCTCCAAAATCGATCTCCGTTCTGGCTATCACCAGTTGCGTATCCGTAAAGGGGATATTCCCAAAACTGCCTTTCGAACCCGCTACGGTCATTTTGAATTCTTGGTCATGCCCTTCGGTTTAACCAACGCACCCGCTGTTTTCATGGATCTAATGAACCGGGTGTGTAGATCTTTCTTGGACCGATTCGTGATCGTGTTTATCGATGACGTTCTGGTGTATTCCAAAACCAAGGCCGAGCATGAACAACATCTTCAGTTGGTGTTGCAAAAGCTTCGAACCGAACAACTCTATGCCAAACTCTCCAAGTGTGAGTTTTGGTCGGACGAAGTACAGTTTCTTGGTCATGTTGTAAACAAGATGGGTATTCATGTCGACCCATCCAAAATTGAAGCAATCAAGAACTGGATTGCACCGTCCACTCCTACCGAAATCCGTTCCTTTTTGGGCTTAGCTGGTTACTACCGACGATTCATCTCGAACTTCTCAAAAATCGCCTTGCCTTTAACAGCATTAACGCACAAAGGGAAACCGTATATTTGGGGCTCGAAGCAAGAAGAAGCCTTTCAAACGCTCAAGCGAAAATTGTGCGAAGCTCCTGTTTTAACGTTACCAGAGGGTACTGATGACTTTGTCGTTTATTGTGATGCCTCCAACCAAGGTCTCGGTTGTGTACTTATGCAACGAGGCAAGGTTATCGCTTACGCGTCAAGGCAACTCAAAATTCATGAAAAGAATTATACGACTCACGACCTCGAACTTGGTGCAGTTGTATTTGCCTTAAAAATCTGGAGACACTACCTCTATGGGACTAAGTGCATCATTTACACAGACCATAAAAGCCTTCAGCACATTTTTGATCAAAAGGAACTTAACATGAGGCAACGCCGATGGAACGAACTCATCAGCGATTACGATTGTGAGATCCGATATCACCCTGGAAAGGCTAATGTGGTAGCCGATGCGCTCAGCCGCAAACCCAGTCAACTCAACTGTAACTTGCCGCGCACGCAGCTTCATTTCGCGCCGATCCAAAACGATCTTGAATCGCGCATTCGCGACGCGCAGCGCGCATCGATCAGCAAAGGCAACCTACGCGCCGAGTTAGCGTGTGGTGCAGAAGCGCATCTAGTCCCTAACCTGAATGGAATTCTCTGTTATCTCAATCGCATCTGGATCCCCAATGATGAGAATCTTCGCTCTGTCATACTGAGTGAAGCACACAAAACTCGGTATTCCGTTCATCCTGGTGCTGACAAAATGTACAAAGATTTGCGCCTTTCTTATTGGTGGCCTGGTATGAAAAAGGATATTGCTGTGTTCGTAGCTAAATGCCTAACTTGTTCTAAGGTAAAAGCTGAACATCAACGCCCATCTGGTTTGCTCGAACAACCTGAAATTCCTACGTGGAAATGGGAAAGTATAGCAATGGACTTTATCACCAAGTTACCTTTGACCGCAAGCAAACATGATAGCATTTGGGTAATAGTGGATCGATTGACCAAGTCTGCCCACTTTCTGCCCATTCGTGAAACCTACCGTGTTGAACAACTTGCGCATCTATATGTCAAAGAAATTGTCTGCCGTCATGGTACTCCCTTGAGCATCATATCCGATCACGATGGCCGTTTTATATCTCGCTTTTGGAAATCTCTCCAAACTGCGTTAGGAACTCGTTTGGACATGAGTACTGCATATCATCCTCAGACTGACGGACAGTCTGAGCGAACCATCCAATCCCTTGAGGATATGCTTCGATCTTGTGTTCTTGATTTTGGAGGCAATTGGGATTCACACCTACCTCTGATCGAGTTCTCTTATAATAACAGCTATCATTCCAGCATCGGTATGGCCCCATTTGAAGCACTTTACGGTCGAAAGTGCCGCTCGCCGATTTGTTGGAACGAAGTGGGTGAAGTTCAACTCACAGGACCCGAACTAGTTCAAGAGACAACCGATAAAATCGCCAAGATCCGTGATCATCTGCTGACTGCCAGAAGCCGACAGAAGAGTTACGCAGATCGCAGGCGGAAGCCTCTCGAATTTCTAGTTGGTGATCTTGTTCTCCTCAAAGTGTCGCCCTGGAAGGGTGTTGTCCGCTTTGGGAAGAAAGGTAAGCTTGCACCTCGTTATGTTGGTCCGTTCAAGATTCTTGCGAGGGTGGGAAAAGTTGCCTACAAACTGGACCTGCCGCCCGCGCTCAGCAATGTGCATCCAACTTTCCATGTATCCAATCTCAAGAAATGTTTAGCTGACGAGAACCTCCACATACCACTTGATGAAGTTCAAGTTGATGAGTCTATGCATTTCGTTGAGAAGCCTGTTGAGATTATGGATCGCGAGGTAAAGCAAACCAAGCGCAGTCGCATCCCTATTGTCAAAGTTCGTTGGCAGTCCAAGCGCGGAGCCGAGTTCACTTGGGAAAGGGAAGATCAGTTGAAGATCAAGTACCCGCACCTTTTCTCTGCGCAACCTACTTCGAGATAAATTTCGGGACGAAATTTCTTAAAGTAGGGGAGACTGTGACAACTGCCCAATCCGACCCGACCCAGGTACCCGTTTTCGAATCCGATTCTTTTTATGATTTAAAATTTGATTATTAATCTTTGTAAATTTAACATTAAATAAATCACATATATATATATATATATATATATATATATATATATATATTTATATTACTTACTAATAATAATTTCTTTTCCGCCGACCCGTCCCTTTCTTTCTTCTCTCCGCCGTCCCGCCTCCCTTTTTCTCTCTTG
Source organism: Bidens hawaiensis (assembly GCF_021521415.1). Lineage (NCBI taxonomy): Eukaryota > Viridiplantae > Streptophyta > Magnoliopsida > Asterales > Asteraceae > Bidens > Bidens hawaiensis. Next base: position 6,946 of record NW_027493620.1, read on the forward strand.
TCGCCGTCCCGCCCCTCTTCTTAACCCTTAAGCCTGGAACCCCTTTTTCTCTTAGCTCTTTGCTTGTCCTTTGGTTCTTCCCGCCTAAGGATGTCTGCGCAGCTCCACGCGCCAGACCCCTTACAAGGAAGCCTGCGCGAAGACCAACTGTTCCTGCGATACGCGAGGCGAACTGTTCCCGCAGCGCGCTAAGAATGGTAGTTCTTCCCGCGGCAGGCTAAGGATTATAGTTCTTCCCGCGGCGCGCTAAGAATTTTAGTTCTTCCCGCGACGCGCTAAGGATTGTAGTTCTTCCCGCGGCGCGCTAAGGATTGTTCTCTGTCTGCCTTCGCCCTCGCGCGCGCTCGAGTCTTCTCGCGCTAGACCTTAGGTCTTTTCTTCAGTTTAAGTCAGCCTGTATTCTTTTGAAATATCTTATCTTTTGTATGAGCACTGTAGGTCAGTTCCGACATCTGTCCGAAAAGCCACTTTCGGCGCAGCATGCGCACCAATCCTATTGGTTGACAGAAAAAGTGACTGGCATAATCTTTTGAAATCTTCTTTTGCATGTCTTGAACAGTGCTTATTCTGATACCTCCCATGCTTTGATCTGTAACCTGTCAGCTTTTCCCCATCCCCTGCAGCTGCCGGCATATCTTTTGATATCTTTTGCTTTTGGTTTCTTGTGCTTTTTAATATCTTTTGCTTGATTTGATAAGATCATTTCCCCTTTCAAGGGATTGTGTTCCCTTGGGTTTTCCTATAAATTAAGCTAATTTCTTGTTTATTAACACTACACACACTACACTTAAACACTCCCCAAATCTCTCTCCCTTTGCTCTCTGCCGTAGTTCCTCTGCAACGCCACTCCTCTCTTTGCCTCCGTCTTCTCTTCTGTTCTGCCCAGAATCTCGGTAAAAATAAATATATATATTTTGTTTTAATTTGTTTAACTAACAAAAATCGATACTTACTGCATATATTCAAGACACAAAAACCAATCGTTAAACCAATAACCTCTTATTTATAGGTTAACTTGTGCTTGTTTAAAAATTGGATTCTTGCATTATCTTTCAACGCACCGTTTACAAGTGAGTAATCTCGTACTTAATCCCCTTTTATTTTTAACGTTTTGGGATGTTCATGTGTTCGTACAACTTGAGTCTTAAACTTGTTTATGAAATTTATGTGCGCAAAACCCCATGTGTTATGGACGTTTACTTGGCTGTTTATTTGTATGTGTGAATCATTAACCGCTTTGTTCGGCCTATTCCGAAGTTTTCATGGAACCATTAGATGAACACGGGAGACCTATCGTTTACGGTTTTCTTGTTTTGTTAGCACATGCACGTATGATTATTTGTTTTTGTGCTCGATTGGGAGCACGGATTGAACTATGAGCTATGATCTATTTAGGCTTGATCACAATCTGATTACACCCTATGTTAAACCCCAGTTAAGCACATGTTGCGCACAGTGTTTATTATTATCTATTTATATCTATTAAACTTGATTTCTCACCGACACGCAAGTGTTGACGTTTTATTTTAACACATGTTCAGGTTTGTTGTAGCTGCTTTTGGGAATCTCAAGGACACGTAGGATGTTTTCTTTTTCTTTGGACCTAGATTAAAATGTAACAAGACAAATTATGTTATTTGAATATTTTAAGTTATGATATGATTTATGTTACTTTACGATTTGTGTTCTGCGCGTGCGCAATGAAAATGTATTTATTAAATATTGACACCCAAATAGTGTCACGAGTAATGAAACAATACGTGGCGCCCCGATGTATAATCCGCCATCGGTCGGGGTGTTACATCGACCCCAGCCAGGGGCTCTGCCCCTTGGACCCTGCTAGGAGCTGCCGCCCCTAGAACCCCGCTGCCAGGGGCGTGCCCCCGGACCCCTGTTCGTTGAGGGTAATGATTTGACTAGAAACGTGAAATGAGTAGTGATAGTTAATTGATACATGTAATTATTATACAGTTAGCCGTGCCCAACTGAATAGAGGAATTTCGATTAACGGCGAGCGCAACAGGATCCGGGTGAGTTTCTAGCCCCATTTTCCTTGTTATGTTTTCGGGGTTGTGTGCATACTCGATATGAAGTGTGAATACACTTACCTTAAGTGGTAAGTGTATGATATAGATGCTATACGAGGTAGTTATCATATAATGTTTGTCGGTGCGTAAACGATATTCGGATATTCCACGTATTGCCAAGGGAAGAGATTAGTTCCTTACATGGATATTACATAATAGCTTATATACGGTGTTCCTTATATGGATAATATATTGAGCTCCTTCTATGGATAAGGTATGGTGTTCCTTCTATGGATAGTATGGTGTTCCTTCTATGGATAGTATAATGTTCCTTCTATGGATAGTATATTGTTCCTTCTATGGATAGTACATTGTTCCTTCTATGGATAGTATAGTGTTCCTTCTCTGGAAAGTATAGTGTTCCTTTTATGGAAAGTATATAGGGTGTTCCTTCTATGGATAATATATATAGAGAGTGTTCCTTCTATGGCTAATATATGTATAGAGTGTTCCTTTTATGGATAATATATGTATAGAGTGTCCCTTCTATGGATAATATATAAAGTGTTCATTTTATGGATAATATATATAGATTGTTCCTTTCATGGAAAACAAATACAGTACGAGTAGTAGTACTGATTCCCTTATTTGATATTATGTGACGTTCCTCTTATGGATAATTATACAGAGTTACAGTATTATTACGTGTCTTCGGATACGTGTAAAAATGTATGAGAACGAATTGTATGTTGCCTGATTAACTAGAACTCACTCAACGTAGCTGACTTTTAGTATGCACGCAGGTATATATGTTCATTGAGAGGGCATGAGGATGACACATGGCATGGATTGAACGGCTGGCATCTGAAGATGGAAGAAACGATGTTTTAAATATGATATGTTATGTTATGGTTTTAAAGAAAGTTTAGCTGTTTTGTATTGAACGGTTACAGTTTTTATATTCCGCGAAAGTTTTAATTAATTATGATTGTAAACTACGTGAATGAGTAAATGCAACGACCAGATGTGAGGCACCGGGAACAGGGCCTTACATATTATGTTTAATGTTATTATAAATAGTTATTTATTACTTTTTTATATAATATGTTTGTTTAATTATATTTAATATATTTTACGTGCATTTATAAAATGGGTGCTGCTAAACGTACCCCCATCCCCTTCATTTTTACTGAATGTACCCCCTCACTCAAGTTGTGCATTAATACGATTTAAACTTTTTTTGTTTTTCCTTCACCGTGTTGTTATCTTTTATTTATTAGTATTTTAAAAAGGTTTTTATTCTTTAAAGAGTTTTTTTATCTTTTCTTTTTCATATATAAAACTATTTTTTTTTTGTTTTTTAATACTTTGGAGTATGTTTTTTTAATAATTTTTAGAGATACCTTACATTTTTTTTTAAAAAAAAATTGCATTGTTCTTAATCAATAAAAGAGTCTAAATAACATCGATTCGATCATCAACAAATTCGTTTTTTCTTATATGGCCGAACCTAACAACATATATTTAAAAGATTTTTTTATCAGACGGGAGACATATAAATAAAGAGGTTATATCATTATTTCTTTAAATATATTTTATAATGAAAGTAAATATTATTAATATGATAAAGAAAATAAACACTAAAAGAGAGAGAATAAAAAAAAACTTTGCAAAAGATAATCAATATTGCTATTATGACAAGCTTTACAAAAAATATTAAAGGGTAGTAATGTGTCAAATAAAATTGTTAAAGTTATTGAAAGTATAGAGGAGAGGGTATGACAAGTACACGAGAGAGGTACGTTTAGCCTAACCCTATAAAATTTATAAATTAGTAAAACAATGTGATGATTAATTAGTTTTTGGCAAGAAAAACAAACGTTACAGACATGGATCATTTATGGTATGTCTATCGAGATCCAAACTTTGGCTATAGATATGCATGTTGGTAGACTGATAAACTTTGGCCGAATACAGGATGCCAATTCATCGACGGAAAAGCTCACAGTTGGTGTTCTAATGGACATATCCGTTAGTAATCCATCGGATCAGGGAATTATCCATGAAAATTATATCGACAAAGTTTCACCGATGAAATTTCATCGACGTTGGTTTTCACATATAGAATTGCGACGGACATTAGGGTCCGTCGATGACAGTCTTGTTTGCTAGTAGTAATATTTCGTGGACAAAAACAATTTAAAGGTTATCCATTTATTATATATAATAAAAAATTAAATTATGACGATGTTACATTATGATAAGATTTAGAAATGATAGTCTAATGGTTCATGGTACCGGTCGGTTTCATTCCACTTCATTTGAGCCAGACCAGTGTTTGAATTTCTTATGGATTCGAGAACACAAGAATTTAACATATAATAAGTTGTGGGTTTTGGTTTAATCAACACATGTCTGATTTGTATAGAACCCGTGAACACGGTAATGGAAATTGGAACAGCCTCAAGTTTACTTGGTGGGTTTATGGATGACCTCTTTATTTTATTTTTGTTTTTTTGTAAATTGGTAATAAATAATCTCGCATTTATTGTATTAACTGATAATAATCTCAATTTAAGCCAATGAGATAGTGGTGGAGTGGTAAATGAGATAATTGGCATTCTATGTGACCCAGGTTCGATTCGTGCCCCCACCATTTAGTTTCAAATGCACCAGGGTGATGATGAGAGGCTAGACGAATATGTGGTCTTCACTAGTTGGATACTTGGATCCTTGAATTGAACGAGTTTTACCACACTGCATTGTCGTGCCTTCTGGGGGTGTTCACGGGCGTTGGCCTTAGGTGAGGGTTTTTCCTGAATCAAAAAACGAGTGTTTCCCGATGCGGTGAATTTAGCTAGTAGCTTATTTGAAGAATTCGTTAGCAGTTAAAAAGAATAATCTCATATTTAAAAGTTTCTACCAAAGGTTCAACATTTTGATTATTTTCTGTCAATGGACCTCAAGTAAAGTTTACTTGGTGGGTTTGTGGATGACCCCTTTATTTTTTTTAACTTTTCAGAGGTAATCCATATCAAAATTCAAAAGCTAAAAGGAAAGAAAAAAAAAGCTAGATAGATAGATAGTGTATCATTTGTGGTATGTCAAACTTAGGAAGTTATTAAAATGGTGTCCGACTATCCGGTGTTATAGTGTAAGGTTAAAATTTGATAGATTTCAAATTATTTTTGGAAAATGGATCATGTTTGTATCAATTCATGAACACGCAAGTCGTGTTTGATTGATTTGTCAAATATGATTTTCAGTTTCTGGTTATATTTGAATTCGCGTGTAATTTTAAAGTTTGGATTGTTAACCTGTAAACTTAACATTCTACATTGTGCTGGACCACGATTGAGCTTAATGTCAATTCATTTTTGAATAAATTACTTAATGTCATGAAAATACAGAAGAGATAATTTTTTTTTCTCTAGAAAACATAGGTACATGTATGAATAAATTACTTTTCGGATTTAATGACTTTAATCTGAATCTCTAAACTGTAAATTCATTTTTGAGTAGATGTCTAACTCTTATTAGTTATATGCATGGTTCTTTTTGTCGACGGATGCTCCTATTATACTCGTATTTTTTGAAAGATGAGATCTAACTATTTAGCATCTACCTCGAGAATTCAAGTATTGGATAAAAATAATCTATCAGAGGGGGAAATGAAAAATATTTTGTTTCTACCATATAAATTTATTTAATTCTTGCATTTCTATAAATATTTTCCATGATATACAAGAAGTTGTAGATATTACGGTATGTCAATCTATTGGAACATGAACTTAGTTAACATTGAGAACATACATACTGGCAGCACTAATGGTATTGTAAAACATGTGCGAGCGGAAGTTCTTTCTATACTATAATCTACATATATAGACTCGCAACTATGAGTGTAGACATTCAATCATTGTTAGATGGGGATGAATACTTTACTTTTTTAAAAGAAATAAAATGTGAAGAAAATTATTACCTTTTTCATTATAGGTCAACTTTTTTAAATCCGTTTTACAAATCTACCAAAATTAAAAGAGAGAACTCTTTTTCCCTTTTGATAAATCTCACTCTTTATAGTTTTGAATATTGACTTATAGAGGGACTCGAACCCTTGTTTTCTCTGAAAAAAAAGAGGTTGTAATCATTGGATCATATGGGCCTACACATTGATTTTTTTTCTGTATTCCTAATGGATGTATCGACAAGTCTTCCATCTTGAAAATAAGGTTGTCTTGTTCAAAAATTTGAAACGATATGTTATTCCTATGGTAACTGATGTTCAACATAAATTCTAATAGTACTATTCGTGGAGTCGATAAGTAATTTCGATTAAACATTTTTTTGGAACTTCCAATGTGATACATTCTTGAAGGGTCGTATAATCTTCATATTTAACAACGATGATTACAATATTGGGTAGTGTTGTAAGTTGTAACGTATTCAATCCGGTGCAGACATGTTTGCAAATAAGAGATTTTGCGAAACTGAATAACTCCTGAAGGGTAAATGCTTATTCTTCATATATCCGTAATTTTTTCTCAAATAATTGTGAGCAGAATCTTTTCAAAAAAGCATGTATAATGTTTCTACGCTTACGAGCAATGACTTATTCTAATTCTACACGTTGATCATTTTAAACCAAAAGAAAACTTTTGAGCTAATTAATAGTGTGATGAACCAAAAAGTCTCCAGGACATAATGTTAAAAATAATAAATTACTACTCTCATTTAAAGCATTTAACGAATCTAACAACCAAGAAGAATTAATTTCAAGATATAAGGCTTTCCTATTATAACATTTAGTGCAAAAGGATCACATGCTCTTCCATCGAATATCCATGGATTTAAGAGTGATAGACGTAACAATATACGGGAGCTTTGTAAAGTGTTTTTCGGGCATAAGAAGATTATGGAAACGTACACTTAAAATCTCGCTTCAACAATAACTCTATATATGACTTAAAACTAATAATGATTGAAGGATCATTAGCCGCTATACATGTTTTAATTTGGCTAAAAAATGATAATAATGTGACAGAAAATGTCTCTTAAAATATATTAAATATTACTTATGGTCTCATATGCATTAAGTTCCTATTTAAGATGTGCTTGATATTATTAATCTAAGTTATTTTTTGTACAAGAAAAATCATGAAATGTGATTATATAATTGAGTCATACTATTGACATCTACTATTAAATTGTTTGCATCACAAAAACTGGATTCATTGTGTTTTGATGATCACTTTCTACCAACTGTATGAATTGGATATTAGAAGAACATTGTGTGAATTAAATGTAGCGCCATCTTCGAGATTTTGAGTGCCCAAGACAAGTATGAAAGATGGTCTTTATGTAATTTTTTTTCAAGAGGTCGACGATAAGTCCACTATTTTGTTTATAATTGGACTTTTTGCATAATTTTATGCATTTTATATAAACTCAAACCCTTACATAAACAAAAAGTTTTTTTTATATAAATATTTTGGTATGTCCTAGATGCCAGGCTGAGCTCTGCATGGAGTCAAGGTTGGGCCTAATTGAATGGATATGAGAAGAAGAGAGCTTTGTGTGAATTCACATGGAATGAACAAAGAAGTGAAGAACCAAAACCATATGCATCTACTCTTTCGGTTGTTCATTGAATTTGTTAAGAGCCACGCTTTGATGAATAATCAAATTATTTGGGATCAAATTAATCGGCTGATAGAGGAAGATAATTGAGGAATATAAAATCATGAGTATATTTATCAATATTAACTAATTAATCATTTTACTTAAACCCCCTTCTTAAAAATAATATCTTGCTTTGATAGTTATGACCTTATTAGAAAAGAGGGTCTGTTCTATAATAGGCTAATAGCTGGTACCTCTTCATTCTTGATTCCTAAACTTTAGGTTTTGTTTCTGAGTTTATTTAACGAGAGAAAGGAAAGGAAAAGAAAGTTTTCCTTTTCTTTCTTTTCCATTTCATCTCCTTTTTTATTTTCTTTTCCTTTCTTCTCAATTCTTTCCATTTTGGAAAGAAAGTTTTCCTCCCACTTTTCTTTGTTTCTCCATCTTTCTTTTCATTTCTTTCCATTAATGATACTTGAGAACACATTATTTTTATCTTTCTTTTCCTTTCTTTCCTAAAAAAAACTAGGGAACACATCAACTCTTTACTTTCCATTCATTTCTTTTCCTTTCTCCCCTTTATTAACACTCAGGAACACAGTCGAATACTGAAATAATAGAAACTTTATAAATTATGTGTATAACTAAATACAAAAAAGAAAAACATAAAAATAAATTGGATCTTCCACCTTAAATAGGTATATCCATGGGCGGATCTTTTAAGAGGCGGGAGGTGTTATATTTATCGTTTACAATAACAAAGACCCTATGATACATTTTACGTTTACGAGGGTGTACGCATTGAACGATTAACGATCCAACCCGTATCATCGGTCAATAAGTCAGAATTTAATTCAGACTATTAAAATTCAATTGACCTATATATTATCAACATCCTATTTTATTAGCATAGCATATAAAAAAAGAGAAAACGTTATAATACATTATATTTCATTAATCAACTTTCTATATATACAGTTTAATATTTGTTTGCATCATTGCATGCTAGATATTTTTTTCAAGTGTTGTACTATTAACTTGTGTCAATTTGATCAGATTAATAATATATCACTTTCTTCCAACAAAAAGAAAATGTAAATTATTTTTAATGAGGTTGGTGTAAAGTTAAAAACCACATGAATATTTCGTGACCTTTTACTACAAAGGTTTCAGCCACGTCCATGTCAACATTACAAGGTCCAGCTCTATTAAAATGATATTTGGTTAGATCAAATTGGAAAAGTTATGTTATGACAAAAAAGAGCTTTAAAGCAAACTAACTTTATGTGTATGTCCATATATATAATTTTCCATATTCCATTTAATTTAAAAGAAAACTGTACGTTCATAATACTTAGGGATTGAAAAGGAAATCTTAAAAAAAAATAAATTAATCAAAATAGATTATCATAATTATTAATTAAGCATTTTCTTAAATTCACCTTTAAGTTTAAAGTTTAAGTTTTGTTGGAAAATTTAGTAAAATGTGTTTTTACGAATATAATAAATGAGATATCGAATGAGTGGTCGGTGTAAACGATGCTATGTCACTAATCATGTCATGACCAATACTATCTTGTCTTCAAATTGTTGGTTCATGTGACTTATTAAAAACGTTTCATAGAGCTCAAAAGTTTTTTTATTAAAATTTAATGTCTATTAACTCTTGTTTATGGCATAATTAATGGACAATAAAATTTATGGTTTGTGTGCTTATATAATGAACATAAAGAATGAACATAAAGGTTCATTTATAAGAGAGAAAATGAAGAAGCTTTACTACCAATTACACCAACTAAATAAACATACGATATTTCTTTCTTTCATGAATAATTAGAGAGGAGTATTCTCTAAACTTCATGTTCATATTTTCAAGTTCTAATACACTAATCTACCCGGTGTAACCTCGAGTGCGAGGCCTTCTCCGGCAGTACATACTGCTTCGGCTGTTGTTCCCTGGGAGATAGACGCGTTCTCTTATATAGAGGCGCGAAATCTGTTTTAAGGGAAGCGTGTTGAACACGTGCATCAGCCTCAACCGTCAACATTTGTTTGTTCATTCTTGCAGCCAAAGAGACTACTGGAAGCCGTTGTTGTGGTAAAAATTGAAAATTTTATTATTAAGTTCATATCAGGGAGATTACAAGAAAACGTTGCTGAATAACAAGTTTGAAGACTTTATCAAATGAATTTCTTGAGTTTAATCATTTAACATATTTGTTATGTTTTTCATTATGTATTTTATTTTGTATCACGGTATTTGTGCTACTTATTTTCTCATGTTAATAACGAGAGTATCGTTATTATTTGTAATAACTTTAATATAAAAAGTGACCCATATTCCTACAAGTTTGTTAAAGCACCTAGCTACAACAAGCCTTTACAAACTAACATATCAGCTTCACACATATAAGATTTTAAATGTTTTTTAAAATCCTTAATTTTCTTTCACAACAATAAACTTTTACAAACTCATTAAAAATTTATTAAAACTATATAAATAATTTGTATACATATGTACGTGTATGTGAGAGTGGGACCAAATCTTTATTGGGGCCAAAAATGAAATCACAACTCAAAATATAACTAAAAAATGAAAATAGTAAAAAAAAACTAAAACATTTCCCTAGTCTTTCTCGTTCAAAGAAAAAGAGGAAAGAGAAACAAAAACACACACACAAAAGACACGATGTTAAGAAAAAAGACAATATATCACAAAACATAATACAATGTTGAGTAATATAACATAATATTAAAAAAAATGAAAACAAAAACACAATTAATGATAAAACAACAAAAAAAACACAATGATCTTTTTTCCTTAACATTGTTTTTTTAAATGAGGAAGACGAGGGAAACATTTTAGTTTTTTTTATTATTATTTATATTTTGAGTTGTGATTTTTTTTGTTATTTTTATTATTTGTATTTTGAGTTGTGATTCCATTTTTGTCCTCCTTTTAGAATAACTTGACCTTGTATTTTAATATCAAATCTTAAACGAATCATATATCTGTCGTAGTATAACGTGTATAAGTTTTATAAACTTTATTAGACTATGTGTAGTGGAGGACTACAAAATAGAGGAGATTTTCGACACGTAGCGCTACGTCAACAGAGAAGCTATTTTCATTTTAGAGGTGCAGTGGTGATCCACATAAAAGAATCCCCCCCCCCCCCAAGGTTTAATTATTATTCTATTATTATTTGTCAACGTTAAACAACCCAAACCCTGTAACAAATCTATGTCACCCCCCACTTATCGCCCCAATATCACATTGGGGCGTGTTGTAACCTAATATCGCTAAATAAACCCTCATCCAAATTCGTCCACCACTTATAGCCTTATAAATATAATGAAAGAACATAATTCAGTTTTGAAAAGTTATAATATGACAAAAGATAGCTTTAAAGCAAGCTAACTTTATGTGTATGTCGTGGATATAAAATTGAAAGTTCGTGGACATGAGTCATGCATGTATTATAAGCTTTATCTATCTAAATCTAAACTATACGATAAATAAACAACTAAGAGAACACGTGCCATTTTTTGGCACCCCAAAAACCGTGTTTCCCCGACTTTCTCTTATTAAAAAGGGAAAATAACAAAAACAACCAATTTGACAATGCCTAGTCAGACAATGCATCAAGAAGAATGTAAACTGTAAAAGATATGGTACATTCTAGTAAAGATGATCTTAGACTAGAAAGTAAACTGAGTATGGAATATAAATTACTTGACTCTCACTCTATCTGATATTAATTTGTTATATGGTTCACTCTAGGGAGCTTTCATATAAAATCAACTTAGAACCACAAAAACCACACAAACATGTGTACACAATGTATATCAGATTTGGTAGAAAAGGGCAACTGCATAGTTACTGACTTGGTTACATAACCATAATATGTAATTATGGATAAAAGTTAAAATAACATGCATAAATATTTACACAATTGTCTATCTAGAACTGATTTTCTGTTTGACTAGCAAGATTCCCCCCACGTTGCGGCAAGAATTTGGTGTGCAGGGAAATTCCGTAAATGCATAAAACTTAAAAATAATCTTTGCAGTGATATTAATCAAATAAAACCATAAAATTAAATATTGGTGTCAATATTGATGTAGTTTGGGCGGTGTCAGTAATAAAATATGTATTATAAAATAACATAAAAAAGCTTAATTGCAATGGCTTAATTTCACAAGTTTTATCACATACGGGTGTTCAGTATTCGAATCGGACTCGAATAACTCGAAATTCGATTCGACTCGCATTCGAATTTGACGGTTCAAATTCGATTTTCATCTATTCGAATTCGATTCGGTTCAAACTCGATTTTATTAATAGAATTTCGAATCGAATACGAATTTATAATCATAAATTCGTATTCGATTCGAGATTCGAATTCAAATTATACATTTTATTTTTATTATATATATACATACTTATGAAATGATAAACAACATAAATCTTTTGAGTTATAACGATTAAAAATAGAAAGTTAATCATTTTGGTTAATAATTAATGTAATTGGACATTACCATTTTGTATATTTAGGATATGATAACTTTCAACGATTTATTATTCTATAGACATGTACTTTTTGTTGTTAAAAAACTCAAATTTATAATGGTTTTGAAACTAAAATATATTTTTAACGGAAATCGAATCGATTCGATTTCAATTCGCACTTCATTTTCAAATTGAATCGAATTTCGAATTAGCAATTCTGAATTCGAATCGAATCGAATCAAATTTGTCGAATCTATTTCGAATTCGAATCGAATTCGAATCCAGCTTCAAAATTTCAAAATTCGAACAATTCGATTCGAATAAATTCGAATATTCGAAATTCGATTCGTTGAACACCCCTATTATCACAAGGTTTAAATGGTTAGTTTTATCAAGTTTTTAGTGTGAAATGTGGTACTCCGAGTGTGCTTGTGTATTTCAGGTGTTTGAACGCTAATGATGCTTACCGGGTTACGAGCGACGAGCTTAAATTGACATCTTGGGATGGTCAAGAGTGAAAGTGTGCTTCAAAGCCAAAATATAGAAAAAGAATAAATTTCTCGACTCTGAGTCTCGTCGCGCTATGCAACGGGTTAAAGCTATCTCCCTTGCGCTACGTGAGGGAGGCAGAACTGCGGAAGTGTTAAACCGTCTAATTTGTCCTTCGCACTATGCGAAGGACCAACAAAGAAGGCTTCGCACTGCGCGAAGGGTCCCAAATATGGGAAAGATAACCTTATTGTTATAAAACCAGTTTTCAGCCTCCATTCGACCTATCTTCCATTCCATAGGCTATCGATGACCTAGAGGGCAATTTTGCATCATCTCGAAGCTACCGGATCATTCATCCTTCCATACTTTCATCTGTTCAACGCATAATCGAGTCATTTATCATGCAAAGACAAGGCTAAACTACTTGTGACCACGTTAGGTGTAGGGTTTTTGTATGAAAATGACCGTATCTTTATTTCCTATCTATAATTGGATTTGAAGTGTGACTAGTTTTATGATTAATCTATCTTTATGTTTGTTTTGATTGATCAAAAAGTAATTTGTCTAGGATTCTAGTTATCATCAATTGCTTAGTTGTGTTCATCAACAATTAGGATTAAGTTCTTATACTCACTAAACAGTTACCTTTAATCATTGATTTACTTGGAATCTTATTTTAACAAACTGGAAATTAGGTAGATTAAGTTCAGTTGTGCCAGTTAATCAGATTAGGTTCTATGAATTAGCACGGCCAGAATACCGTGTCTAGTAATTGCTTATCAATAACTGACGATTAATGCATGTGTGTTTATCCAATTGATAGGATTCATAGTTGTTTAGTTTATTGGACAACCCGAACCTGAGTGTCACTCTTTTTGTTGGCCCAGGCAGATCAAACAATCGAGTCAAACAAACTTATCAAAAAACAAACACGCGATATTGGGGTAACGACCCTTGACTCTTTTCATATAATCAAACAAACATAACAAACGAACTTCACAAACTTATCAAACGTACATGGAGATGAGACCTCTCTTGACTCTCTCTTAACTCTCACTCAACTCTCTTTCGGCTCTCACTAATAAAACTAATAATCTAGACCTCTATTTATAGACCTACTTAACTTGCTCTCCAAGACACTACATTTCCTAAACATATTACAATTCAAATAACTAAATTATAACTTAACAAAACAAACCCTTAACTTTATTAATATTCAAGATTAATCCTTCATTCACCCCCCTTTATCTTGAATTGTATTTCTTCTTGCATTTGTTCCTCCTTTTCAACTTACTATAGCATACTTGCTTCACCGATTCTTCAAACTTAGCATTCGTTCCTTCCGTACTTAACTTTGAAACCACATTGTCATTTTCTTTCTCGAATCACTTCTTCTCATCAACTGTTCTTGACTAATACTTTCACAAACTCCAATCAAATAATTCAGAATCGTTCCAAACTGAATATCCTTCACTTTCATAATCGGTTTCGCATCATGACTTTCTTTATTTTCAACTTCAAAGTTATTAGGATTACAACATACCTGAAGCTTGATGTTGTACGTCTTATTCAGATTTCTCTGAACCTTCATCAACAATCTCTCTTTCTGATCATATAGCCTCAATGTACCATTGGCTATTTCAATCTTACATCCTTCTTCATCCAACTTTCCCAAGCTAAGAAGATTGGTCTTCAACTTAAGGATATAGAAAACATTACAAAACGTTTTCTTTTCACCAGTCTTACTTACCACAGTCACATTACCTTTACCTTTGATTTCGATCTCGGATCCATGCATCACCAAACTTCACTTGACCGGATACTTGTTCATCTAAGGTATTAAAAAACTCTTTCTTTCCTGACATATGATGACTTGCACCATTGTCTAAGTACCATGTACTTTCATTCTTTTCATCCTTTTCAAACACATCCGGGATAACCCTTACTTCATTCAAACTTACTTTCTTTATTAAACAAATTGCCATGAGCAAAGATGGATCAACATCATCTTCTTTCTTTGTCAAATTCACTTCATCATTCCATTTACTCGGTTCCTTACATTCATTCGAGTAGTGCTCAATCTTATCACGGTTGTAGCACGTTATATACTTCCTTCTATCTTCCCATTCTCTAGGGTTCTTTTTCCGGTATTCACCCCGTTCATCATTCTTACGCTCACCATTCCATCTTTGGTTCCCTCTTCCTCGTTCGTTATATCTTCCACGGCCTCTACTATGTCCTCGGTAGTTCTCAACTTTCTTTTCGTTTTAGGTGAACATGAGTTGACTTTGGGATGAACTTCCATTCACATTCTTGAACTTGTTTCTTTCTTCATATGCCTTCAAACGTCCAACCACATCTTCAAACGCCATTGTTTCGATGTCTACGAGTAGCTCCATCGAAGAAACAACATGTAAATATTTATCCGGCATAGAGTTCAAGAATTTTCTTACCAAAACCTCTTCTTCAAGTACCGCTCCCAAGCTCTTGTACTTTGATTGTACTCTACCCAACTTCGCTGCATAATCATCAATACTTGCTGTCTCCCCCATCTTCAATGCATCTAACTCGGTTCTTAGCATTTGAACACGAGCTTTCTGAGTTCTTTCTGCACCAAGATAACGAACTCTTAACGCTTCCCAAACATCTTTCGGTTCCGAATACTTGGCCATATGAAGCATCACATCTTCAGGTAGGGTTTGAAAGATAATACCTAAGGCCATAAACTTCTTTCTTTCTTCAATTCCTGCACCCTTTTCTTTATCAATCGCATCATGCAAACCATTCGCACCCAAGATAATTTTCACCATAACGACCATGCGTAGTTGGTCGAAGTTAACTTTGGTGCTTCCAAAACAAAACCACCTATCGATTCTTTCATTGTTTCCGAGCTCTCAGGATTTCCGTCTTTATCACCGGCCATGTCACGATGATCAAACTCAAAATATAAAAGATACCCGACAAACAAATACTCCAAGAAAAAACTAGTTTGACTTTATTGTTCAACAATGTGGCAGGATCGGCTATTGGTTATCTTGTTCACTAATTGATCGATAATAATATTTCTAAACTCACAAAACAAATATATCTAATGCATATAATTATAATATTGATTTCGGCAGCAGCTTTTTGCTAACACAAATCACAAATCAATATAATAGGCTATTAATTTGCAAACACATGCAAATTCCTCACAATCGTAATATGGCCGCCTTATTTGACTAGCACAAGACAGAAAAATACTTTTACTTTTCTTCTTGGAATTCAAAGTAACCACCGCTAACAACTTTCAAACAAATTCAATCGACGTCGACCGCACCTTCTTACTACTAGATAACACTTTTGTTATGATCGACCACTATCTCCAAACCTTGATACGAGCTTTTTATAGCTCTGATACCAATTGTTGGCCCAGGCGGATCAAACAATCGAATCAAACAAACTTATTAAAAAACAAACACGCGATATTGGGGTAACGACCCTCGACTTTTTTCATATAATCAAACGAACATAACAAACAAACTTCACGAACTTATCAAACGTACATGGAGATGCGACCTCTCTTGACTCTCTCTTAACTCTCACTCAACTCTCTCTCGGCTCTCACTAATAAAACTAATAATCTAGACCTCTATTTATAAACCTACTTAATTAACTTGCTCTTCATGACAATACCTTTCCTAAACATATTACAATTCAAATAACTAAATTATAACTTAAAAAAACAAACCCTTAACTTTATTAATATTCAAGATTAATCCTTCACTTTTATCATATTGTTTTACAACCAAAAGTAGTTATGTTTTCATCAAACAAATAAATCTTTAAATTTCTTGACATCGCATGTCAGCTCTTAGTTAATTAATTAATAAATTAAACAATGAGTTTGACTTCCACTTTCATTTGATTTCTTGAGGATACGACCTTATTTACCCGTACTAATTATAAATATTTGAGTTTTATAAATATTCTTGTTTTTTATAAGCTCGACATCTACATCACTGGGTATATTTTGCGATACTAAAAATATGTTTTATTTTAAACACAAATTCGATTTTAATAAAACTTATATTAGAATGTTGGGAAAAAATTAATCACAGCCACGTATGTGGTTTTTTTTCACAAATAGTAAAGGATTGCAAGTTATTATGAAAATAAATTATTAAAAAACAAAGGGGGTTAACAATGTATATTATTTTTAGCATAAGAATGAACTTGAACCTTAAAATTAAATACAAATGCATGCTAGATAGAAAAATCTAAGTGAAATATTACTATTCATAACATTCTAAGTTGAAAATTTTTACTATAAATATAGTTGGTACTCTAAATGAATATAAGTACAATGGTTGAACTGTCATCACACAAAGTTCTAAACTGTGTAGATATCAAGTAGGATTATTCTGCCATGTGGAGAGATCATGTATGATGCATAGAGTGCATCATGCTTACGTGTTGTTGTTCCCATCACATACATGGTGTACCTCGGGTCAGGTATGGTCGGGTCGGGTCCCAAGGCCTCATCTTTCAGTATTTGGTTTTGAAAAGAGCACCCCTCTATGTCCATATATATATACATATATATGGTAGAGATACTGTACAATAATGGCTTAACGTACGAGAGGTACGCGAGACGCTCAACAGCAAAAGTACTAAAAACGCTCACCACCTAAACGCTCAGCCAAAAACCTAAAACGCTTAAAACAGTTTTTCGTTGAAAAATTGATCGATTAACCATCCAAAACTTTTTTTTCGGTGAACCAATGATTAATTGGATATGTATTGACGATTCCGAGATGTTGGGATGTGATTTCATGGATCGATTTCGTGAAAATATGGATTCGCGTACCTATTGTACGTTAATGTATTATTGTATTGAATATTTTCTCTAGATATATAAACATCAAGATTAACATAAATATTTTGCTACCATTAATTAGCATTTAACTTTAAAAAGTAGCATTCTAACTATTTGAAACTAACTGTACTCTAATCCTATATGGTCTACGTTAAATGTGTGTGTGTTAGAGACTATGTGTGCCAGTATATGAAAGAAAACTCCAAAATCTTCAATGCCCTAAAGAAAGGGGAACATGAGGATAGAAGCACCACCTCACAATATTGATGACATCCACAGTCGTGGTTTGCTAAGCTTCACAACGTACAAAAACCCTCCATTAATGTTTAAAAGTTAAAAGCGATGACTCTTCGATCGACATCGATCACAAAAAAGGATTAGACGCGCTAGAGAAATCGAAAAATTTTCATACCCTTACACGTATAACGCGATTGTGATCGAATGGGATTGAGATTGATGGGGTTGGTTTATAATAAATGTACAAATTTATAAGAATATATGTGTTGCTTTTGTTAGGTGATTTTCACGATAATATTTTTCTTTCTATGGATTAAGGGTATGCTTGTCTTTTCATGTTAACTATGATAAATTATAAATAGATGTATATATGAGGCTAGCTCTTATCAAGTTAGTTCATCACTTGCTACTTTCCTTTGGTTCTTGCTTGAAGTTAAGGTGTGCATAATATATACTAGTATTTCTTTAGCTTTCATATATATAATACATACTATAACATGCATTGTGTTTGCCAGTGGATGTTTCATTTCTTTAACATGTTAACCATCTCTATAACCGTGTCGATAAATATTAACGCGAAGGTGCTTCTTTGTGATCCAAACTTGAATCTATTAGTCGAATAGTTTCTTATTCGCGTTGTTACACTCAAAGATTTCTTATTTAGTTAATCTTGTCAATGAGAAGGTTTAGACTTTGGAACATTTTTATGTCATTCTTGTTTATGAACCATTTTATGAAGGTATGCCAAGTGTTATAATTTACTAATGGAAGTTCTTTTGTGGTGCATGGGTAGGAAACAACATGGAGGAATCGAATTCTAGTTCAGGGTTATCCCGAGCCCATCTGATCAGTAACTTCCAAAGATCGTATTAGATGGAAACGTGATGAAATCCGAGGTTATGAAAGAGGTGGACAATATGCAAACACTTTCAAGAAAGTCTAGCAGAAATCATGTGCTTGCCATCACCCGGACGAACAGGCCATAGTGGAAGGAACACACACATTAAGAAAGGAAAGAGTGCTCAAATGAAGTTTGATTATGATGATGTTGGTAGTGGGGCCGCCTTAAGTCGGGCCTCAAGCGCAAGCTTAGGGTTCTCGTTCTCGCTTGCTGGATTCACTATGCAGCCGGATGATATTGTGGATCTTACGCCTTTTAGCGAGGATGATATCCGTAAGTATTTCATGATCTTATTCACTTATTGATGTTGTGATACATTTAGAAAAAATCTATGTTTTGAACACCAAGAACTAAAAGTTGGGGGGGGGGGGGGGTAGAATGGTCACTAAAAGTTGCTATGAAAGTGATCACACAAGTCCCAACTCCCAAAGTGCCATGATAAAACTTTTTATGTAGCAAAAAGCCAATGAAGCCATAAAGGCAGAAAACAAGAAGTTGGGAAGCAGCTGAAAAAGTAGGGCTTCATTTCTTAA